>NW_011119405.1:0-454 GCF_000146605.3 Meleagris gallopavo
CTGGGGACCCTACCCCCAAATCCCACCTCCCTGTTCCACCTCCCCTTTTTCCAATCCGCCTGCACTCTGTAATTTTCATGAGCACCCGAGGTCATAGAATCACCGAATCATAGAGCGTCCTGGGTTGAGAAGGCCCACACTGATCTCTTGGTTTCAACCTCCTGCTACATGCAAGGTCGCCAGCCACCAGAGCAGGCTGCCCAGAGTCACATCCAGCCTGGCCTTGAATGCCTCCAGGGATGGGGCATCCACAGCCTCCTTGGGCAACCTGTTCCAGTGTGTCACCACCCTCTGGGTGAAAAACTTTCTCCTACTATCTAACCTAACCCTCTCCTGTCTTAGTTAAAAGCCATTCCCCCGTATCCCATCACTATCCCCCCTCGTAAACAGACGTAAACGGAGGTCAGCTGCTACTCTCCCATTCTTTTGACCCCTTCAGTCCAACAGCAATGAA
>NW_011119406.1:0-375 GCF_000146605.3 Meleagris gallopavo
AAAAGAACACTCCCACTTTTTTTCCTTGTAGTCACCTAATTTTCCTTTAAATAATTTTATATATATATTTTTTTAAATACAGTGTCTCAAATGAAAAATCAACTGAGAGCAATCTTATCACCAAACAGTTTTGTTTAATCTTTCTCACTAGTTAGAACTGCTAGAAATTTAATGATGATTTATTTGGTTTCATCAGCTTAAAAATTGTTTGGATATGTTGATGATGACTAACCGTTGTCATGATGCATCAGAAAAACTATTTTGATCCTTTTTGATCCTGTCCATGAAAGAACAAAACAAGCACTAGGCAGCAGCTAACAGTGCTGTTTTGTCTTTGATAGTGGCCAGATGTGTATGCCTCAGAGGACATATGAC
>NW_011119407.1:0-891 GCF_000146605.3 Meleagris gallopavo
CGCGCAGACAGGTGGCCCAATCCTCCCGTGTGTATGACTGGGACTTGGGGAAATCCTAGAATCCTCGGTAGAATGTCTTGGGATGAAGGGAATTTTAAGAATCATCCAAGCTTCAACCCCTGTGCCTGAGGCTGGGCTGCCAGCCTCCACATTTCATGTGGGACTAGACCAGGCTGCCCACGGCCCCGTCCAACCTGGTCTTGGTCTCCTCCAGGGATGGGGGATGGGGAAATCCGTTTTTGTATGTACTTGTTGGTAATGTTCTTCCCGTTTTGACGTGTCAAATGTGTTGTGCTCGGCCTCGTCCAACTGAGCCAAACCTGGAATGACCTGTTTTCTCCATTTTGTTGTGCAGCGCCAAAGAAACGCGGCAAGCTCATCACCTTCCTTCGTTCCTTGGTGAAGGCCCGCCCAAAGAAGCCGAAGGAGCGGGAGGTGGAGAAGGAAGGGGTGTTTGGCTGTGACCTGGGAGAGCATCTTCTCCACTCTGGTCACGATGGTAAGGAACAGCCCATTGCTGAGATCTTCCTCTGCTGGGAGTCTAAAGATGCAAGGGAGATCATATCTAGCAGGGGGCAGGTTGATACCAGTGGAGAAACGAGTGGTGGGAGTTGATGGCTGAAGGATAAAGTGAGGCGAATGCTCCTGAGAGACAAGCACATTTGTATTTGCTTCACCCAAGCCTGGCTGGGCTTAGTGGATGGGACGTGACGGGAGCACAGGCTGAAGCAGGACTTGACTCAGGAGCTCCACTAAGCGCTGGCACGTGTTCTTTAGTCCCCCAGGTCCTCCAGAGCTGCGCCGAGTTCATTGAGCAGCATGGCGTGGTGCAGGGGATATACCGCCTGTCCGGCGTCGCGTCCAACGTCCAGCGCCTCCGGTAAGAGTGCT
>NW_011119408.1:0-482 GCF_000146605.3 Meleagris gallopavo
TTCCCTCCCCAGTCGCTCTGGGTTCCCAGTGCACAAAAGTGCATCGCTGAAAAAATCACAGTGGGGTGTCTACATCTGCAACTTAAGCTGGAAGTCCAAGGACTTTCTCACACTTGGATTAGAAAGCAAACAAAAGCAGGAAAAGACACTGCAAGTTGGTTGGCTGCTGAGGCAGCCATGACTTAAAAGGCAGAGCCCTGTACAGCAGCCCCCAGGGAGGGCCGCCTGGCAAGAGATGAAATACCTGCGTCTCGCTCTGCAGGGCATCGTAACTCGTCATGCTAGAAAGGGATGGGGAAAGGGGGACAAGTTGTTCTCCCACACGCACAGTAGAAGACAGCAACTTTGGCTAAAACAAATTTAAGAGTCCTCCGTGTAGAGAGAACTTTGTCTCTTTAATGGGGTATTTGGGGATTTAGGACAAATTTGAAGAACAGGAGAAGGGGAAAGGGAATCGGGGACATCATCCTCCAAGGGAGAAG
>NW_011119409.1:0-565 GCF_000146605.3 Meleagris gallopavo
CCATCTCACGATCACCACAACCCAAACTGCCCCCAACCTTTACTTCCTTTCAACCCCAACCTTTACTTCCTTTACTTCCGCTCACCAGCGGCGTTTCTCCAGTGAGCCAAAATACACCCCAGGGGTCTTCTCGGTATCACTTTAGACACCCTCTGTTCCATAACAGCCTCCTACACGATAAACACAACATAACACTCTTGCAGGAGCCCCGCCATTGCAATCGCGAATAAAATCTGCTTTACGAGAGAAACCGTCCTGGAAAATTACTTGGATATTTCCAACAGTTTGGGGCTCGTCCGGGATCATTGTCCCTCTTGAGGGTCTCCCGCTGCCCTGGACAGGATAGGTGCACCCCCTGTCTGGGTGGTGGGTGACTCCTTGGGACGGCCGATAGGAAACCGAGGCTGTTAGATAAAGGACGGACTCTGTAAAAGCCAAGGGCGAGGCAGGCACGGGTGCTGGCCACTGCGACCCGGTAACTTCGTGCACGGAGCAAGGTAAGAGAGTTTAATTCTTGCCTTGGGGTCGGTTGAGACTCTGGAGTGTGTGTGACTGAGACGCACTT
>NW_011119410.1:0-562 GCF_000146605.3 Meleagris gallopavo
CCCGGAAAACTGACTGACATCATTTAAGACAGCAGGTCCTAGGAATGCATTAATGCTGACGTGTTACAGAAAAATGGATCAAAGTTTGTGAGCATGAAAAAGCCGTACCAACAGAAACCTTTTAATGCTTCTGATCATTTGACAGAGTTCCTTAGTAAAACTATGTAAATATTTCCTAGATATAATCTTAAATATTCTCAATATTTCTCAAGCGTCATTTAAAAGTAATAATGATTAATGATGGAAAAGGTAGTCTGAACTTGCTGAAAGAAATAAAAAAAAAAGAAGCTTGTATTTAATTTTAAAGTTATCAGCATCTTTGAAGTTTGCTTGTCTCTCAAAGGTGTGCTGGTTTGTTTTTAGACTGAAACCATATTAGATATGGCAAATATTTGTGTGAGATCACAAAATTGCAGCAGAAATGGAAACAAAAGAGTTCTTAGGTTAATATTTTCCTTATGTTTATTTCATTTTGTTTAATGTGGGAGTTTTGTTTACTTCCCATAGTTCCACGTTTTCTTTGCCTATGTGGAACTGTCCTCCACAACTTGACAAGAGAAAG
>NW_011119411.1:0-492 GCF_000146605.3 Meleagris gallopavo
TGGACAGGCTGGAGAGCTGGGCAGTAAGAAACCGGATGAGGTTCAACAAAAGCAAGTGTAGGGTCTTACACCTAGGGAGGAATAATTGCATGCACCAATACAGGCTGGGGGATGAGCTGCTGGAGAGGAGCTCTGCACAGAGGGACCTGGGCGTCCTGGTGGACGACAGGTTGGCCATGAGCCAGCAGTGTGCCCTCGTGGCCAAAAAGGCCAATGGCATTCTGGGGTGCATTAAGAGCGTGTCCATCAGGTCGAGGGAGGTGATCCTCCCCCTCTACTCTGCCCTGGTAAGGCCTCATCTGGAGTACTGTGTCCAGTTCTGGGCTCCCCAGTACAAAAAAGACAGGGATCTCTTGGAAAGAGTCCAGCGGAGGGCCACAAAGATGGTGAAGGGCCTGGAGGCATCTCCCCTATGAAGAAAGGCTAAGTGAACTGGGTCTGTTTAGCCTTGAGAAAGACGACTGAGAGGGGACCTGATCCAGGTTTATAATA
>NW_011119412.1:0-408 GCF_000146605.3 Meleagris gallopavo
AAGTCTTGAACGTTTATTAACCAATTCACTTATAAGGGGTCTTCTTCCCCTCTGCCATACATTGCTGCAAATGTGCTGGCGTACCTTTCTGGTGCGGTCTTTGTGAATGTACGCCACATGTTTGGTGTACACCTGACTCTCTCGGGATCATGCTCTTGGTCTGGCTCGTCAGGAATGAAATCGGGCTATGTAGCATTTCCACCACAGCATTTTCTCTTAAATAACAGATGCCTTCTTCCATATCAGCCCATTTCTTTTTCTCAGGCATCAGATCATCTTTGAAGGGTATCTTCTTTTACAGCTAACAACATCCGCTTCCAGAGGGTAAGGCCTGGTTCTGGCATGTACTAATACCTCTGTCAATGGCTGAGTCCCTAGCAACGCCACCCAGTTGGGCGAGCTTCTCTA
>NW_011119413.1:0-332 GCF_000146605.3 Meleagris gallopavo
CCCAACGGAGGCTGTGGATGCCCCATCCCTGCAGGCAGTCAAGGCCAGGCTGGATGTGGCTCTGGGCAGCCTGGGCTGCTGGTTGGTGACCTGCACACAGCAGGGGGTTGGGACTGGATGAGCATTGTGGGCCTTTGCAACCCAGGCTGGTTTGTGATTCTATGATCCTATGATTCTATGACAGTGGCTTTCTGGATGTGCCCTCCTTTGGAGCTTGGCTCCCAGGGCTGAGCTGGTTGCAGGTGCTCAGTGCATGCAGTTCCCCTCTGTATGCCAACACCACCGACTAAAGGTTGTTTTTTAGGGAGGGAAAATGCAGGAAACGTTTTCAA
>NW_011119414.1:0-586 GCF_000146605.3 Meleagris gallopavo
TGAGGAACCTTACCTCTGTGGTTGGAAGAGTTCAGACAGCCATGGGGTTCGCTCTGATCCTCACGACACAGCAGGAGAGCTGTGTGCTGTAGGTGTGTGTAACCTGTCCTCTAGGTGGAAAACAACCAAGTGCATCCAGCCATGTCCAGTCTTGTTAAGTCACTGTTACATCACTACAGCATATCTATGCTCATCAAAAAATGCATTCCTGCTTCCCCCTTAGGGGTGTATATTGTAGCTGTATCTATCTGTTGGAGGTTGGTGGAGTCTGCATGATAGCAACTAGGGACACTAACTGTGATAAGATTCATGGAGTGAATGCCACTCCCAAATTCTTACGCGAACGGGCTCATGACACTGAGAGCCCATTAAAACTGAGAAACAAGGGACCATCGGGAGCCATCGAAGGATGAGAGGGGGAAAAGGTATTATTTGCAAAATGCCAAGGTTGGAAGTTACATATGAAGCAAGGGAGAACGTAAATAAATGGAACAGGGAGCAGAAACTAAAGCAAATATACATATATATATATATATTTAAAATAAGCTACAGAAATTGATTTTGCTTGGGTTTTGTCAGGCACTCA
>NW_011119415.1:0-498 GCF_000146605.3 Meleagris gallopavo
CAGGACCCAAAGAATGGCATGGAGCTGCATCAGCTTGGGTAGTAGGATGGTTGGGCCCTGGAAATAGGCTGTCCAGGACAGTGGTCAAAGCCCAAAGCCTACTGAAGTTCAAGAAGTATAGACTATGATTCTCACTCTGCCCTTCCTTAACTTATCCAGAACTGGCTAGAGCATGGCCTAAACCACTACAATCACTTGATATACTTTACAAAAAGAGTACACATCCACGATTTTGTATTTAAATAAATATTACAAAAAGAAATATCTTCATGAACACACAACTATTCTTTTCACAAAGAAATCAAGATACTACTTTTTAATTTTGCCCTCAAAAAAATGCCACATGCAGAATAAGATTCGTAACCTTGAAATACAGAGATCACTCAGATGTTAATAAAAGTCTGGTAAATTCTGTGAGGCTTCTTTTCTACATACCTTCATTGACTTAAGATGCTTTAAATTAATTTGCATAAAAGGAAGTTACACATACAATTACTA
>NW_011119416.1:0-596 GCF_000146605.3 Meleagris gallopavo
GATCCTCTCCTAGGCAAGTTTCCTTAGGACCGTGCTGCCCATGCCTCCAGTGCCCTGCTCAAGCTCTGTGCAGCGCGGTTGTTCAGACATAGGAATGACTTTGCTGTCCAGGAGACATCAGCTCGAGGTTACCTCTGTGGGGCTGCCCTGCAATGCTGCCACAAGCCCCGAGATGGGCACAACTCCCTTGTGCCTTTTCTGAAATGTGGGAGCCCTTGCTCCTATCCTGTGCTCTTTTCATTCCTGGTCTCTTTGCGCTGTCACAGCGCTCTCAAATCCTGGCATTTGTGCAGAGCTGAAGGTCTGTTCTGGACTCAGGGCAGTGATGTGGTTCAACATGGAAGGTGGCTGAGGTGCGGCGTTGGGTGAGGGGCGTGGCCTCGGCGCCATGGCGGTGATGGGGGCAGAGCAACGGTAATGGGAGAGCTGCCGGAAGTGGAGGGGCGGGGCTTAGCGGGGACACGCGCACTTCCGGCCGGATGGCCACGCCTCCTCTCTTAGCTCCGCCCACCACTTGGCTTCCCAAAGGGGCCGATGGGGGCCACTGGTGGGCAATGGGGTGAACTGGGAGCGACTGGTGGCCAACTGGGGGCTAC
>NW_011119417.1:0-803 GCF_000146605.3 Meleagris gallopavo
CTGAAAAGTATGAAATATTTCATGTTGGAGAATAAGCAAGCATTAGAGTCTGTTAATACAGTCAGGTTATTTCCTGCAGCAGTGAGCTTAAATGCAATGAATTACTGACATCCATTTCTTACCTCTGACATCAATGCCGACATACTCTCTCTGCTCTGGTTGTGAAACACAGACAGTTCTGTTACACAGTCTTCATCAAGGTGTCCCAGCTGCAAGAACAAGACCTAGAGTGAAGAAACAGCTTTCAAGTCATCTCACAGAGCCAAATCTCACCACCACAGTCTTCTGATATGCAGCAATCAAGGCAATAGTTAGCCACCATTTCAGATTCTCTATTTTAAGTAGCCAGTATCAGGGCTAAACACTGCAAGGACTAAACAGAAAGAGTCTCCAAACTTCAGCAACTGCTCCCTCTGTGGCGACAGGTTCTGAATTCAACTACAAAAGCCTGTCAGCAGATGAGATTTTCACTGGAGCAGAAGTCACACTTCTCTCCCTTCTTAATTATTCAGTTGCATGGCATGCACAGCACCCTGTGCTGTATCATCAGCACAGCTGTTCTTCAGAGAAACAGTGGCACCCAGTGGCCAGCAGCAGCCATTGGCTGCAAATGCACAGCAGCTTCTCAGTACCTACAGCAAGAATCTCTCTCTCACACACTCCAATCCCCACCCCCACCCCAACCCCGCTACCCAACCTCTCACACGGCCAAACAGTGAGAGACAAGGAGGACAAGCACAGTTCCAGAGAATCACAGAATGGCTTGAGTTGGAAGGGACCTTAAGACCATCCAGCTCCGAGTT
>NW_011119418.1:0-514 GCF_000146605.3 Meleagris gallopavo
GCAATCAAATTAAGTTCATTTATGAGTTTAGGTAGAAAAAAAGACTTCTGCTGGTCTCGGTAACACAGCTACAAAAGCACTGTACAGGATATTCGCAGATATGGCGTAAGCCAAAGTTTGGAACAGAACACTTCCTTTGTTGATTCTGCTTTTGTTGATGTACATTACCATAGCTTGGATTATGGCAGTAAGGTTTCCTGGGCCATCTGTCAGAGAGCAGAGCTTCCAGCTCCTTCGAAGCGTCCGTCCGCTCACACGTACAACCAGCCTAGCTGAGTAAACTACGCTGAGCTGCAATAGAACAGAAATCAGAAGAAAATAATTGCATCTTAGTAATTGCATCTGGGACTAAGAGTGGATCCAGCTGTGCTGAGGAACCTTACCTCTGTGGTTGGAAGAGTTCAGACAGCCATGGGTTCGGCTCTGATCCTCACGA
The DNA here is from genome assembly GCF_000146605.3 of Meleagris gallopavo. Lineage (NCBI taxonomy): Eukaryota > Metazoa > Chordata > Aves > Galliformes > Phasianidae > Meleagris > Meleagris gallopavo. Next base: position 437 of record NW_011119418.1, read on the forward strand.
CACAGCAGGAGAGCTGTGTGCTGTAGGTGTGTGTACCTGTCCTCTAGGTGGAAACACCAAGTGCATCCAGCCATGTCC
>NW_011119419.1:0-1147 GCF_000146605.3 Meleagris gallopavo
ACTTGGCAAACTTTCACAATAACACCGAGAATGCATTATTTCCAGTTCAGTGCACCCGTGACACCTCGGGCCATTGAGAAGAGATGCAATATGGACATGGGGTCTGGATCAAGGATGCTATTGCACAAGCTACCCACGCACGCGCAACGCGCTGCAATTAAGCATGCTCAGCGGGTAAAGCCTCTCCACTATGGAGGACGGTGGCTGAAATGTAAACGCAGGGAGGCTGAGCTTCCCACAGACCCGCCAAGTCAAGTGTCACGTGCTTTCCTTTTTGTTGGTAGATCTGCAGATTCATCAGTTTTCCTCCAGTTCTCCAGGACCTCGACTAAGGACATCCCCTTTCCTACACCAGATATATTTCCCATTTTTAGCGTGCTTTCAAGCCTGAATTGAGGAGTGGAAACTGAAGACTCGCTGGTTAGCACCTCCCATCCCCAAAGTCCCACTGAACTCACCACTGCTGGCAGCCGGACGCTTTGAGGCAGGGGGGTCTGACGGCCATCACCTATAGGGTCCCACCTGGGTCTCCAGAAACCGTTGCAGCAGTCGCACTAGAAAAAAGTTGCATTAGAAAATACCCAGGCTCCTAAATCAATGCACCTGGATGATTCAGAAAACAAAGCTTCAAGGTGGGATCTCAAAGCTCCACCTGAGACAAACCCCTTTGAAATCCAACCCACAATACCATAAAAATACAACACCAGGACGAAAACCGTTCACAAAGAGACTGGTTAATGGCAGCACGCCACGTTACTTGGCCTGACAAGGTCGCTATCCCATTGCAAACGGGTTTATGATCCTCCGTGGAGGACCTTCACACCCATACTGGTCAATTAGGCACAAGGGAGGCGACGTACGAAGAAGCATTTGAAAGCCCAGAGTTGACAAAATCTTTGGCAGGGATGAGGAACACTTGATTGTACAACAGGCTCCCTCCCGTCTTTATGAACCTTAGTGTCCATATTAACCCTCCTAGAGGCCGCGGAGGCCACTGTCCAACAGGTTGCCCAGCTGGTAGCTGATGTGGGGGAGTCAGAGTGCCTGAGAACAAGGCGCAATGTCAGGGTGGTGGATGGAGCCAACGTACTCCCAGTCACTAAGACCAGAAAGGCCGCCCACGGACACCCCCTGACAGGGCCCCCAT
>NW_011119420.1:0-672 GCF_000146605.3 Meleagris gallopavo
TGGAGAAAATGGGTATTTCTGGGAGATAGCGACATTTTTCTGGGAGAAAAGTGCCATTTTTGCAGAAAATGCCGTATTTTCAGGGAGAAACCTGAGATTTGTCGTAGAAACTCTCGTATTTCTGGGAGAAAGCGGGGATTTCTGGTAGAAAATATCATATTTCTGGGGAGAATACTGCAACTTCGGGGAGAAAATGTCATATTTTGGGGAGAAAAGCTGGTATTCTGGGAGAAAATATATTTCTGAGAGACAACTGCAATTTCGTGGAGAAAAACGCCATGTTTCTGGTTGAAATATGGGATTTGTGGGAGAAAAGTGCAGTTCCTGGCAGAAAATGGCATACTTTTGGGGAGAAACGTGGAATTTCTGGGAGAAAATGGCATATTTTTGCGAGATAACTGGTATTTCTGAGAGAAAATGTTATATTTTTGGGGAGAAAACTCCAATTTCTTGGAGAAAATGTCATATTTTGAGGATGAAAAACTGGCATATCTGGGAGAAAATGCCGTGTTTTGGGGGACTAAACTGGAATTTCTGGTAGAAAACGTTGGGTTTGTCAGGAGAAAATTGGCATATCTGGCACAAAATGTCATCTTTCATGGAGAAAGCTTGTATTTCTGGGAGAAAACGTCATCTATTATTGGAGAAAACTGTTATTTCTAGGAGAAAATA
>NW_011119421.1:0-641 GCF_000146605.3 Meleagris gallopavo
CTACAAAAACGGTGCACAGACGGCAGTACCGCACCAACAGGGATTCCTTGCTCCCCATTCAGAAGCTGATTCACCAACTAGAGAATCAGGGAGTGATTAGCAAGACTCACTCACCTTTTAACAGCCCCATATGGCCAGTGCGTAAAGCCAGTGGAGAATGGAGGCTGACGGTGGACTACCGTGGCCTGAATGAAGTCACACCCCCATTGAGTGCTGCTGTGCCAGATATGTTAGAACTCCAATATGAATTGGAGTCAAAGGCAGCCAAATGGTACGCCACCATTGATATTGCTAACGCCTTTTTCTCCATTCCTTTGACCAAAGAATCTAGGCCACAGTTTGCTTTCACCTGGAGGGGCATTCAGTATACCTGGAATCGTTTGCCCCAGGGGTGAAACATAGCCCAACCATTTGCCATGGGTTGATCCAAGCTGCACTGGAACAGGGAGGTGCTCCTGAGCACTTACAGTATATTGATGACATCATCGTGTGGGGCAACACAGCAAAGGAAGTTTTTGAGAAAGGAGAGCAAATAATCCAGATCCTTCTGCGTGCTGGTTTCGCTATTAAGCGAAGCAAAGTGAAAGGGCCTGCCCAGGAAATTCAGTTCCTAGGTATAAAGTGGCAAGATGGCCGTCGTC
>NW_011119422.1:0-743 GCF_000146605.3 Meleagris gallopavo
CCCTCCATCCTCCTTTCGAGCTGATCTTCATGCAAGGACAAATAAATGACCAGAACATTGACCAGTGTAAAGGGGGTAATTGACAAGGGGGTAATTAAACAATTAAGAGGCTATGGTTGTAAAACAGTCATCAGAGAGTTATGATCAAACACTTGTTAAGAAAGCAACGGTTAGAAGACAATTAACCAATGAAGATATTTGTGTCTGGGCGGCAAAGATTTGTGCTTACTTGGTATCTGTGTGATTAGTGAAGAAAGAGTGTGAACCTGCAGTACTCAGTGAGGGAGGAACCAGGGCAGGAAGAGATCAGCGTCGGGCAATAGGGCATAAAAGACGTAGCACTGTTTCTCGGGGCGCTCCTGCTTGCAGGACGCCCGCCATTGCAATCGCGAATAAAATCTGCTTTACGAGAGAAACCGTCCTGGAAAATTATTTGGATATTTCCACCAGGCCCCACAGCCAGTGCCTCTCAGGCCGGGGCTGAGGCTTCCGGCCTCGTGGGCAGCACCAGTCTCTCTAACTGTGGCTGTAGCTTTACGACCCAAGACTGGTGCCGGTCTCTCTGGCTGTGGCTACAGCTTTAGGGACGGTGCCAGCCTCTCTGGTGCTGTGGCTGCAGTTTTAGGTCCAAGTTTAGGAACTAGGAGAGGAAAAAGAGAAGCACCAGATCATAAAAGGCCATAAAAGACAGAACACTGACTGCAAACATGCTTCTGTTTGTGGACGCCCACCACTGGATTGCG
>NW_011119423.1:0-648 GCF_000146605.3 Meleagris gallopavo
AGGGGGGAACGAGCTGTCCTTCCACAGAGACATTCCTCTCACAGCCCCTCAGGTTGGAGCATTCCTGGCTGCAGGATAGGAAACCACTTCTTGCCTGATTGTAAAGTGTAGAAAAAGACAAGGAAAAAAAGGGCTTTAGGAGGGGAAGGACAGGGCCAGTGGTTGCAGCCCTATGGCACTGCCGTTCACGCTGCCCTGTCCTCACCCAGAGCTGGGCACGGGGGTGGAGGGAATCTTTGAAGCTGCACAAATGACTGCAGGCAGAGGTGTTGCAAAACAAATGCAAAACAGTGAATAAATGTAACATACAGAGCAAGAAGCAAGAAAAAGGACAATATTCCCCAACAGTTCCCATCCTAGCAATCATTCCCCCCCTACAGTTGCCTTCCTCGGGGCCAACGCGAAGCGGCTCCACGTCGGCTCATGCAGCTCTGGGGGCTCCGCATGGGGACAGACAGGGATATGGAAAAGGGCAGCTGGGGACTCCACCTGCGGGGCAGCAGCTCGGCACACGCACTGCTGGTGATTTGAGCCAAGCAAGGCCCAGAGGCGCCCACCTGACTCCCTGCCAGGCTTGAACACATCTCAATCCGTGGGATCGGTCCCTCTCTTTCAGGCTGCCTGGCTCAGCCAGGAGCTGCTCCTGCA
>NW_011119424.1:0-732 GCF_000146605.3 Meleagris gallopavo
ACAGCAGAAATAACACAACATGCAACTGGAAAACACATCTCAAAGCCGAGAAGAGCCAACTCTCTGACCTTGGGCACAACTCACCAACCAAGAGCCAGGCCTGGCAAACTTGGCCGATCTGAGCATGCGGGAGGGGCTGCAATCAGACCAGAAGTATCCACTTCAATTGCAGCTCCTTGTAGAGAGGAACATCAAACAGTAACAGGTGTGAATGAGTTCATTCACAAGCTGCACAATGAGTTTGTTCTTTATTAAAAAAGCATGCGTGCCGAGTCAAAAAGGTAACAGCAGGAGTTGATATCAATGGAAGACGTTCCTCTTCCTACGCCTCATCCTCCTCCCCCCGCTCTCCTTGCCTCACCTTTACCCCAGCTCCTGGAAGATGCCCACAGACTTTAAGTCTCTCTCAAATCCATAGGACTCCTTTCACATTACTCCATTAATAAAAGATTTCAGACTCGTTCCATGCACTCAAACTGACCGAGCAGTGGTATCACAATCACTCGTAACACACGGAAGCACCCAAACCCTGAGGATTTCTTTTCCCCTCCACTACCAGGTTCTTCTTAGCACACAGGACTTCTCCTGCTGCTATCAAACAAAGCCAGCAGTACAAAGCAAGCAGCCACCGAGGACTCTAAAAGCAAAGCCTGATCCACAAAGCACACCTGAACTTCACAAGCACACCTGAGCCGCCTCCTTGGCTGATGATAATTTTCAGGTATTTATGAG
>NW_011119425.1:0-488 GCF_000146605.3 Meleagris gallopavo
ACAGCACCAGCTGAAATTGCAGTTCATTTCTGCAGACATAAACAGACACATACCCTCCAGATATACAGCTTTCTCTAAGACAAATTTAAGTGCACAGATGTTGGGATAGCTGGTCTGAGGGAAGCAAGGGTAGACATATAATCCATGGAAAGTTCCTAAGAAGAAAATATACCCAGAAAGCAGTAATACGACAATAGAGTATCATAGAATCATAGAATCACCAAGGTTGGAAAAGACCCACAAGATCAGCCAGTCCAACCATCCACCCTATTGGCCACCTGAGCACACTGCTGGCTCCTGTTCAGCCGAGCATCAACCACCATCCCCAGGCCCCTTTCCTCTTCACAATCATCCAGCCGCTCAGCCCCAAGCCTGTAGCATTGCCTGGGTTGTTGTGGCCAAGTGCAGGACCCGGCACTTGGCCCTGTTGAAGCTCATCCCATTCACCTCAGCCCAGAAATGCAGCTTATCCGGATCCCTCTGAATAA
>NW_011119426.1:0-447 GCF_000146605.3 Meleagris gallopavo
GTGAGGGCTTGAGAAGTGCTGGCTGGCGGAGCTCACAGTACCGTATTGCTTACTCTTGACCACCACGCATAATTTTCACCCAGTCCAGGCATTCCAAAACAATCCCTAAAGGTGGCATTTGTCCCCTGGATTTTCCCTCGTCGCCTTTGCTAAATTGTGCAAGCTCACTGAGCGGCTCTTTCTCTCTCCTCTCCCCCCTCTGCCTGCTGGCCTGGTGCAGCTTTTGCTTGTGGAAGATCAGAGCAAAGTGACAAGGAACGGCTGCGGATTCAAGGGATTTGTCTGCCTCGTTCTGATCTCTTGCCAGGTACGTGCCATGTTTGGTCCCCCCACATGCTTTAGCAGCCCGTGTCGCCCCGTGTTTGTAACAGAGCCTCATCCAGCTTTGATGGGACCCTGGTCCCGTGTGGGTTTTTGCACTTCCCCTCCAGCTGAGCCCTCAGAAGG
>NW_011119427.1:0-725 GCF_000146605.3 Meleagris gallopavo
TGTGGGAACATAAGAAAAAACTGTTCAGAGCAGCAGCTGTGGAACAAGGTAAGCGGCATGAGAACCAAGGACACCTTTAGAAGAGGAAAGAACATCTCACGGCTCTGACCGGCCAAGCGCCTGTGTGAACGGTTGAAGTGTTTTGCAGAATGCTCTGCTAACGTGTATAAATAGAGTAGTGCTTAAAGTAAAGCAGACTAATAGCTTTTGACCACATTGGTGTGCTGTTATGTCTCTAGCACGTCCTGAGAGTCCAGAGTCTTCCCCTCAGTGGGAGGCTCAGCAGTCCCTCCAGTAATAGCTACACGGCCTACTGATGTTGTGGCCAACACTCCGATCTTCACTGCTAAAGGGACCCCCATCACATCCCTGTGGCAGATCAGGACACTCCTTTGGTGCCTGATATTATTATGCAGCCGCAGACGTCCGGCCAGAAGGTGTGGTACAGGCGGCCAGGACGTGCCCCTGTACAGGTGGAAGTGTTGACCCAGGATAGAAACACGGCCTGTATCTTGCCCTGGAGGGCAGACCTTCCCCTCCTGGTACCTCTGAGACATCTGTATTTCTCCCCGTGAGTCTTTGAGCCTTCAGGATCACCGGAAGGAACAAAATGCCATCAGAGCGTTCCAGTGTTACTGTCAGATCGCGTGCAACACCCGGTGATGGTCTGCATGGGATGATGGAGCACAGGACAGACTGGCACCTCACGACCGCGTGCCTCCAGT
>NW_011119428.1:0-890 GCF_000146605.3 Meleagris gallopavo
GCATGGGATGATGGAGCACAGGACAGACTGGCACCTCACGACCGCGTGCCTCCAGTAACACCATCGAGCACTGGCCCATAAAAGAATGTCAGCGTTCACCGATCGTCACTCGTCTTGAATTGTACCAACATGCGTCGCGATGAAATTGTATAAGCGTCGCGATATAGCGGATCTCTGTATTGGGAAAAGCTCACCCTTTAGTCAACTGATCTTTGGTTCACGCCGTGAAGGGGTGGAGCGTATGGGGCTGCTGAGTCACGGCCTGAGCCTCTGATTGATCACCTGAGGCGAGCAGTGAGTCAGCCACGGAGCACAGGTGAAGTGAGCTAGGTTAGAACCTACTGGTTACTTGTTTCATCAAACGGGTGACGTGTGAATAGAAGACAAAGAGAAAATACTAACTGAGGGCTGTTTCTTCTGATCCTCAGGCCAGAATCAGTGACAAAACTGCAGTTTCTTGTCCAGCATGGATTAAGTTAAGTACTCTGCGAGCGCTGGAGAAACACGGCCTTCAGCCTGCCTTAATTATACACTGGGCAAGAAGCCTGCAAAATACAGTAAGCTGAGATTATTGTTCAATATGTACAGTCTGTTTTCTCTCTCCTTGTGTAACTGAACGCACAAAGTAACAAATCAGGTGAGAAGGTACTATTGAGAGCTGCCGTGAACTTTGTCAGGTAAGTCGGTTTCTCTAGTCAGGCTATCAGGTACACTCTCCCTCACTACCTCTTAACATGAGATTGAACTGCAGTGTTGTTTTCTCTCTTCATGTTACTTCGGATAACTCTAGAGAGAGCCCTCCTGAAATTTATCACAGGTGTGAGAGAACAATTCTTGAATTTTTCAAGAAACAACTAAACCAGGAAAGAATAAGTGTTAGTAAGACTTGA
>NW_011119429.1:0-481 GCF_000146605.3 Meleagris gallopavo
ACTTAGTCATTCTATCAAGCATGCACTTTGTTCTGAAGTGCTGTTAACGGAAACACAGATTATGTCTTACGTATCCTTGAAAAGCTCATAAACAGCCGTTCCAGCACCTTTATGTCTGGTCTCTCCCCTTTTCCTTTTGCACTGCGTCAGTGCACCCAGCAGTTGCCCGTGGCCACTTAGGATAGTGATATCTATGGGGAGAGATGGCTCACAGCGATCAATGGCCTGTGTCGCAATAAGATGCCCAAGAGTTTCAATAAGATGCTGCTGCTCTGTTGTCACCGAAACGCAGGCGGCAGGATTGGTGCCCTTTAGAAGGGGACGCAGTACATTGAGATTGTCACTGAAGATACCGACAACTTCTACCATGCTATAGAACACTGATTATATTAATAATACAATCATTATAACTCAATCAAGGCCTCAATTGACAATACTGTAAGTGTGAGAAAGGAAACAAGGCAAACATAGTATCATGACA
>NW_011119430.1:0-657 GCF_000146605.3 Meleagris gallopavo
TGACTGGCTGAAATGTCCGCCTCTTGAGAGAAGGTCAGCCTTCCTCAGTTCCCTACGCAACGTGACCTGCGAGCTGAGGTGCCGGCGAGCATCAGGGGAGCCCGGCACGCTGGCTCTAAGAAAGCGTGGAGTGTGGAGCAGGGTGGGTTCCCCGTGGGCCAAAATTCCATGGCCGCCCTGCAGGGATGGGGACTTGATGATCCTATTGGAACAGATAAGCTATCCTGTTTTCTTGGGCCACCCCGAGCCAAGGCTTTCCACCTCACATGTTTTCAGGTAAAGTTTGCAGGACTAAGGTATACTTGACTTGGGAGGCTCAAGCTCCAGGTGAAAGTAAGGCATAGTATAAAATGGCATGAGAGAGAAGGAATATGGGGGGTGGAAGGATGGCATCCGCAAGTGGGGAAGCAGGGGCTGCAGCCACCAACATACTCACGTGGGAAAGACGATGACTCGGCCTGAGGAGGTCAGGGAGGCCACCGGTGCCACCCGGGACACCAGCATGTCCAGCAGCCAGGGGACCTGCAGGGGAGGAACGGGAGGATGCGGGACGTCCTCGTCACGGCTGAGGCGCTGGGGACACGAGGAGCCCAAAGGCGGGGAGAGCTGACAGCAGCACAGCACTCGCACGGCCCAAGCAGCCGGCCAGCTCCTGGT
>NW_011119431.1:0-673 GCF_000146605.3 Meleagris gallopavo
CAGCCCGAGGACGCCTGGCAGCGAGGCGATTCGATGTCCGCAGGGCGAGCTGAAACGGGGCTGGGGGGGCTGCCCTCCGCAGGGTCAGAAGTGAACAGGGAGAAAGACTGCGAGCCTCCGCGGGGAAGATGAGGATTCTGCATCCCACGGCCACCAGGAGGAGACCCTCACCGCTCACTGCGCACTGTGCACGAGCGGTAGATGCAGTCTACCTTGATTTTAGAAAGGCCTTTGATACTGTCTCCCACGACATCCTTATAACACAGCTGAGGATGTGTGGGATAGACGAGTGGACAGTGAGGTGGGTTGAGAACTGGCTGACTGGCAGAGCGCAGAGGGTCGTCGTTGGTGGTGCAGAGTCTGGCTGGAGACCTGTGACCAGTGATGTCCCCCAGGGGTCTGTGCTGGGTCCGGTCTTGTTCAACGTCTTCATCAGTGACCTTGATGAGGGGACAGTGGCCACCCCAGTAAGTTTGCTGATGATACGAAGTTGGGAGGATTGGCTGACACGCCTGAAGGCTGCGCTGCCGTTCAGCGAGACCTGGACAGGCTGGAGAGCTGGGCAGTAAGAAACCGGATGAGGTTCAACAAAAGCAAGTGTAGGGTCTTACACCTAGGGAGGAATAATTGCATGCACCAATACAGGCTGGGGGATGAGCTGCTGGAGAGGAGC
>NW_011119432.1:0-400 GCF_000146605.3 Meleagris gallopavo
CAGCAGCCATTCCAGAAAGGTGAAATACTTGTAGAGATCCTGTTCTTATCATCCAGCCATGGGTTTTATGGCATTGTATTCCTGTACTCAGATAGATGAATTCTGCTTTCAAACTCTATGCTGATTATGCAGCTCTGGCAGCACATCTCCATGAAGCAGATGCGGCTCTTCAATTACTCAGCACAGAATAGATATGTACCTTATATTTGGCAGCACTTGCTTAATAAATACCTTCCTGCTGAAGCATATCTGATTTGTCATTCGTTTTTCTTCTTGGTCATTTAATAATGTATTCCCTTGAACCTGTTGCTGCCTTGTTTGTTTGGTGTTTTTCCTTCACTTTTATGTATGTTGCAGTCTATTTGTTTTGTAACTAGTAACAGGAGCTCATTTCTAAAAG
>NW_011119433.1:0-456 GCF_000146605.3 Meleagris gallopavo
AACCCACAGAAACCCACCCAAACAATGATGACAGGTGCTGGAAAAGGAAGTCCTCTTTACCTTTCAGATGGAAAGCTGATGACTGTGTGGAATTTGCCCTGTACAGCTGCAGGGCCTTCTTCCACTTCTATGTCCCCGCTCTCAGGGACAATGGCAGAGCTGCTGTGGCCTCGCCTCTGTGCCTGTGCCTCCTCCAGGCTGAGCAGCTTTGTGGCAGCAGAAGAGACCCACACAGACTTGGGCCCTGAGAGAGAACCGTGCCCTGTAAGGGAAAAGCACAGGTAAGAGCGAGGATCAGAAAGCAGCAGCACAGCCATCACAGTGCTGGGGGAGGTGCTGAATTTTTCCCAGACTGCTTTTCCGAGCCACTGGAAGAAGAGGAGCTCAAAATAACCATGCAGTCAGAGATGTGTTTATGGCAAAGTACGCAGTCATAATGAAGAGCAGCTCACTGTA
>NW_011119434.1:0-461 GCF_000146605.3 Meleagris gallopavo
GGGAGCGGATAAACAGGAGGGGAATGGCTGTTTGTGAGGGTGGATGGTGATAGGAGAAGGGGAATGGTTTTAAAGTGAGACAGGGGAGGTTTAGTTTGGATATTAGGAGGAAGTTTTTCCCCAGAGGGTGGTGAGGCACTGGAACAGGTTGCCCAAGGAGGCTGTGGATGCCCCATCCCTGCAGGCATTCAAGGCAGGCTGGATGTGGCTCTGGGCAGCCTGGTCTGCTGGTTGGTGACCCTGCACATAGCAGGGGGTTGGAACTGGATGAGCATTGTGTCCTTTTCAACCCAGGCCCATTCTGTAATTCTATGATTCTATGATTATGTTCTTTCGAACAGGTTTTTTATGTGGCATCTGCTTTCCTAAACTGCATAATATACAGGATATTCAGATCCATGTACAAATAATATTTGCAATATCTATTTTCTTTGTTGTCTGTCAACTACTATCTCAACTTT
>NW_011119435.1:0-518 GCF_000146605.3 Meleagris gallopavo
AGTCTGCTTCTTTGTCTTAAACTTGCTGTGTGAACAGCTAAGGTCTGAAACTACCCTGATGTGATCAGACATCAGAAGGTTGCAGATCAAGGGGAAACTATTCCAGACATGCAGAAATGTTTAGAACGCCAAGCTTTCTTTGTACTGACAACTTTTCTGAAGAGACCTGCATACTCTTGTTTTCCAGTGGCATTATGAGCAGATGTCAGCAACCTATCTCTTGCTTCAATCCAGGAAGGTTCGTGGCAAGCGCATCCACTTAAGGATTCCATCCCAAACAGGACAGGCCAGTGCAACACAGTCAGCAAGCCTGGGAGTAAGTGTTAGAGTTCAGCACAACATCCTGGTAAAAATGCTTGTGTGTGCTAAAGCTCTGCCTGGGTCAACAGCCTGGTGGCCTAACCATCTGTAAGAGAGATGTGTGCAGCCAGCCTTGGTCATCAACTGTGGCTCTACGAGAAGGCCACCCACTTAGTGTATGAAGGCAGAGGATGTAATCTTTCTAGATCTCAGGGAGG
>NW_011119436.1:0-566 GCF_000146605.3 Meleagris gallopavo
TGGTGCTCAGGGCCATGATTTAGTGGAGGGTTGTTAGGGTAGTATGGGTAGGTCATGGTTGGACTCGATGATCTTTAAGGTTTTTCCAACCTGAGTGATTCTGTGATTCTATGAATGTTTCACAGATTGGAACACTTAAAAAGAAAAAAAAGCAACTTACCCAGGTAATATTTCATCTGAAGGGCTCTGCAAGTGGCAACACATCATAGAGACCCAATCCACAGTGCAACAAGATTTAATGAGGATTAAAGGCTGTGAAATAAAAAAGGACTGCTTTTGTACTTCTTTCTTACGTATGTTAGCTGACTGCATTTCCAGCCAGCGTTGGGACCTACAAAGTCTTACAACAAGGCTTGTGAAGGGCACGGAGAAAATGCCCTTCGAATTTGGTACTGCCTAATTTTTGGGCCTCAAGCCTTTTGTCATGCCCGTGGGGAGGCATTTGGTAGGGCAAGTCCACACTCCAGTGTGGAAGCTGTGTATTATTTGTGTGGTGTCCTTGAGCCTCCTTACCTTGAGCTGCAGCTTAGAAACTGCTACATCATTCCTTCCAGCTGCCTTAAATG
>NW_011119437.1:0-656 GCF_000146605.3 Meleagris gallopavo
TTGTCTGTGAGCTGCTGTCCTGTGCCAGCACGGCAGAAATTAGCTCAGCAAAAGCTGGCGAGTGTTGTGCTTTAAATGGTCCGTGTGAGTTCCTGGTGAAGTTCAGAGCAAACAGGGCTGCTCTTGTAGTGCCACAAACGAATAGATTGGCTTGGCTGCCTCTTGAGTTGTGCGCACGCTTTCCATGGCGTGAAAAGCTCTCCTTTGTTTGCAGCTTTCTGTCAAACACTCGCCTTTGTTAATTCCAGGACAGCCTTCATCAGGCTGGGATTCTATCGGACAGCCATCTTTGCAGAGATCTGCTCGTGAGCACATCTGGATGTGGCTGTCTGGTCATAACATTCTGTTACCACGCAAACATTCTTGTCTTTTCTAGATAGGAAAACATGGGTAATTCCCTGCCTAAGTGGGAGAAGTTACCTCTGCTATTTGAGGCTTGGAAGCCCATGCCATGTTAGGCTTGTGCTGGTTTTTTCTAAACCGTGTGTACTGTAAGATGCCAGAAATTTAAAGGAAATTTAACAGCCGTTGTTCTTCTTTCAGCATTTGGAAGAGGCTGGGTTGGAGGTCCAAACTCTTGGGAGAGAGTCCTTAGGGGTTATGGAAAGGCTGTGTAGGATCTGCACAGGAGAGTGTGATTTGTCCTGGGTTGGTCC
>NW_011119438.1:0-411 GCF_000146605.3 Meleagris gallopavo
CTCACAATATATGCTTCTCTTCATATGGACCCGGTACCTTTTACAAGTTTATATTTATTTGCCTGCTATACTCTCCCTGTTTGAATAACACTTCTGTATAGAAGACAGTCTTGGCTTTTTGGATGACATATCTCAATTACAACATGATATTACATTTTTTTTTCCCAAACAGAAAGAAAAATGTGTCTCAGTTTTGTAAAAAAAAAAAGAAGACAATAGAATGATACCCTCTGCAATTGAACAGAAACATAAAATGAAAATCATTTTACCTTATTTGGTAATCATTTGTCCTTGGCAAGATGAGACTCTTACTTTGTCATTTGATTTGTGTACGCAGAAATACTTTTTCAGTATTATTCAGTTATAATCAGATTTCAGCTCTGATAGGATTTGTCTCTTTTCAGACATGGG
>NW_011119439.1:0-523 GCF_000146605.3 Meleagris gallopavo
GTAACATGCTTAACTGAACTAATCAGAACAGAACGAAACAGGAAGTGTTTGATACTCTCCCACCAGCATCAGACTCCAGTGAGTTTCAACAAAAGGAGGTGAACAGTGGTCCTGTGCAGCAGCAGCTAGCACACAAGGAAGTATGCTGGTGCCACTGCCCCAAAGGTGATCAGCTCACTCCTAATTTATATTACTGGTAGCTGACAAACTGAATTGAAGTCTCACTACTTAAGCTCCTCAAGTTAAATCAGTCCATTTTTTCATGGTTAACGATTTTCTCATTAAATGTTCTAATTTCTTACGAATTGAATTAATAAAAGCAAGTCCTGCTGGTATTTTCAATGGCGGTGGTGTTTGTTTCTGTTGTGGTTTTTTGTTTTTTGTTCTATTTTTTTTTTTAAACTACTTGTCCTTTTTCTATTTGATGTGTTAAATTAAAACCCCAGGTCAGTACAAGGGTGCAATAAAAGTCTTCATTGTCAGAATGACTCTAGCACACTGCTTGGAATTATCGCGTACTGTA
>NW_011119440.1:0-409 GCF_000146605.3 Meleagris gallopavo
CAGCTCTTCCGCTGGGGCAGGCAGACTCGTTCTGCTGTGATCTGTAGAAAAAGGCAGCTTTTAGAAGTCATTTCTTCAAGGTCGTCTCCCCAGGTCTGAATTGTTGCAGCCCTAAGCTGTCAAATTGGGCTCTGGAGACTTCTGCAGTGGGCAATCGGTGATGCCACTGAAGAGATTCTCCTGGCTGATCAAGGACACACCAGTCCCATCTAAGCAAGAGAGCAGGAATGGTCATCTAGAAATTGCGCCCGTGGGCTTGGAGAACAGTCCAGGCTCCTGCTCTGCTGTCAGCCACTTACTACAGATTTTACAGGAGAAGAGCTCAGTTGATGGAGAGAAAGGGAGGATTGCTTTTCTTAACTGGAGAACAGATGGAAGCGTTGTGTTGAAATGGAACCAGAAGTTTACC
>NW_011119441.1:0-522 GCF_000146605.3 Meleagris gallopavo
ATGTTCAACTTTCACCCATCGTCACTCATCTTGAAATTTACCAACGTGTGGCGATGAAATTGTATAAGCGTCACGGTGTATCGGATCTCTGTATTAGGGAAAGCTCACCCTTTTAGTCAACCTAATCATTGGTTCACGCCGTGAAGGGGTGGAATGTATGGGGCTGCTGAATCACGGCCTGAAGCTTTGATTGATCACCTGAGGTGAGCAATGAGTCAGCCACGGGAGCACAGGTGAAGGCAATTCAGCTGTGCTGCAGGAAGGGGTGGAGCCTGGCTCCACCTCTCCTAGACCCATTTAAGAGCTGACTGCCAGTGGGGAAGGATCTCTCTCTGGAGATCCGCTCCATCAGGAGTTCGTCTGGCGAGCCCAGGACAGGGTGAGTGACTTTCTCTTATTTCTCCAATATAAATGCTATTAGCCGAGCTCCTGGATATGGATCTATACCATCTGTATATCCATTGATTAAACAATTGGCGAGCCAGGCAATTGTTGATGTAAATCCACTTTACATCATGTCTC
>NW_011119442.1:0-706 GCF_000146605.3 Meleagris gallopavo
CCTGTGCTAAGCTGTATTTTGAAATAAAAGAATATGAGCTTGCTCAAAGGTAATACGTGTGGATGTCCGTGGTTGACCTGTTCTTGAAAGTGTAACAGAAAAGCTAGTTGAGGTAGAGAAATCAAGGTCACGATGATGCCGTTTTAAGGTAGCAGGAAATGGAAGGATTGGGTGCCACTGAAATCTTTCCAAAAGCAACTGCATTAGTCCTATGGTACCAAAGAAATCATGGAGTCGAAGTGGCTTTTATTTCATCACAGGATGCACCTGTGAGCTGCTGCTTCTTTAATGAACGTCAGTACTTGCTGGCAAAGAAGTCGCATCAGTACGTGTAAAAATAACGTTGTCACATTAAGGTCTAGTCAAGTATCTAGAACGAAATGCAGCCCTGCTTTCCCTTTGACAGATTCAATTCCCTTTAGCTGTAGCTGCAGGGTGCGGGGGGACTTGTAGTGTTGAGGAGTACTGATCTCTGTGGGTTTTCTCGCTCCATAGATACGTATCTACTTATCTCAGTGTCCAGGAGAGAGATCCCAGGGCACACAGGGTTACTTAGGGACAAATTTATGGGGAATTCAGGACAAGACAGAAGAAGCTGTTGGGTGTTACAGGTAAGTGCTCCACTGACCCCCTGTAAGGTCCGGCTTCCTTCCTTTGTAAATGGACTTTTAAAGTGCGTCTGTGCTGTGCATTCCCTGAGCTGAGA
>NW_011119443.1:0-441 GCF_000146605.3 Meleagris gallopavo
TCCCACTCCCACTGTGGTATACTTTGGGAGACATATCCTAGTGAAGTCCCTGTAAGTTGTAAGGAAACCCAAATTTCTTTTCTCAGTTGACTTGGATGAAGATCTGCTTGGGCATGATGTTATTCAATAGGAGCAAGTGTGGCAGAGTCTGTCCCTGAAATGTTTTAAGGACACTGTGCCCCCCACACCCCCTTTTTTTTTTTCTCCGTTTGAGAAGTGCAACAGAACCAGGGAAATTAGGAGGCTGATAATTATGAGCCTGGTGAGTGATTGAGACATCAGCTCACTAATTAGAACTCCTTACACTTGTTTTGTGTTTTGTTCTTGTGCTCGCAGTGTTTGATGTACTCTGTAGGATGGAAGAATGAAACGGTGTAGTGACTGTGATTACCATTAAGAGTCATGAAATTACACTCTGAGACCTCTAGCAGGAATCATCTC
>NW_011119444.1:0-348 GCF_000146605.3 Meleagris gallopavo
GGATCGGTGCGTCCCTGTGAGCAAGAAATCGGGAAAAGGTGGCAGGAGACCTGTGTGGATGAGCAAGGAGCTCATGCGCAAGCTCAAAGGAAAGAAGAAGATTCATGAAATGTGGAAAAAGGCTCTGACCACTTGGGAAGAATATAGGAATGTAGTCAGGGCCTGCAGGGATGCAAACGAGGAAGGCTAACGTCAGTCTGGAATTGAATCTGGTTAAAGTGATAAAGGATAATAAAAAAGGCTTCTTCAAGTATATTAACAGCAAAAGGAAAACTAGAGAGAATGTGGGCCCCTTACTAAGTGAGGGGGGGTTCTGGTAACGGGGATGCTGAGAAGGCAGAGATACTG
>NW_011119445.1:0-338 GCF_000146605.3 Meleagris gallopavo
TTGCTGCCCTCCAACACCTCCAGGGATGGACGGGGGATCCACAGCCTCTCTGGGCAGCTGTTCCAGCACCTCCCCGCTCTCCCAGCAAACAACTTCCCCCTGACAGCCAGCTGAAAGCTGCCCTCCCTCCACTTCCAGCCATTCCCCTCGTCCTGCTCTCATCTCCCCTTCCCAAGAGCTGCCTCCCCTCCTGTTTGTGGCTCCCTTGAGGTCCTGCAGGCTGCACTCAGCTCACCCCCAGCCTCCTCTTCTCCAGCTGAACGAGCCCAGCCTCCCCCAGCCTGGCTTGCAGGGAGGTGCTGCACGCCCCCCGCTCATCTCTGTGCTCCTCTGGACCC
>NW_011119446.1:0-320 GCF_000146605.3 Meleagris gallopavo
GTCCCCATTTTATCCCCCTGCTGTCCCCTCACTGTCCCCTCACCGTCCCCATTTTGTCCCCCTGCTGTCCCCTCACTGTCCCCTCACCGTCCCCATTTTGTCCCCTCTCTGTCCCCTCACTGTCCCCTCACCGTCCCCATTTTGTCCCCCCCCGCCGCCCCAGGACCTCCGCGGGACGCTGGCTCAGGAGCTGGACTTTGAGCAGGAGGGGAGGAACGCGGAGCGCTGCGCGCGGGACCTCCAGCACTTCGGCTTCGTCGTGGTGCCGCGCGTGCACTGGGAGCTCTGCAGCAAGGTGACTGGGAGCACTGGGAGCACTG
>NW_011119447.1:0-485 GCF_000146605.3 Meleagris gallopavo
TCAGCTTAATTTACAGTGGTGCCTGTTTTAATTCTGACAGTTACAGTAAATTCAATCAGTTGCAGTTGCAGCTGACTTCCCAAGGCTGCAGTACGTGGTGGTGGCACAGCCTTGGGCTTCTGCATTTGTGCTGATCCCACATTTCCTTTCTCTGTCTCGCAGGTCAGCTGGCACTAGAAGTGGACGGCATCCCAGTGTGAATGAAGGTCAGTGCAGGAGCAGCTGCTGATGGGAGGAAGGAAATGCAGGCTAATGGACTCTGAAGCATCTCCCAGTACGGTACCAGAGGAGGCAGTAGTGATGGTGGGGGGGCAGTTGCAGAAGAACACGAGGAGCTCCTCAGCAGGAAGCCACAAACCCTGCAGAAAGCTGCAGGAGACTCAGAGCACGTATGGGTGCCCAGGAGGAAATGCAGGCCCAGAGTTTGAGCAGCACCCGGCCTTGGAGTGCTGCAGCCCAAGAACAAAGCTATTCTGCCTTTGCCA
>NW_011119448.1:0-512 GCF_000146605.3 Meleagris gallopavo
CTTAATAAACAGAAACAAAATACTTGGATAAACGTTACAGTAGCACTACAGACGAAGGAAACCACCTCAGTCATTAAATAATGATTTGTCAAGGTCATGTATTTACATGCGGTTTTTAACCACCAAGTCTTTCAGTAGCATCTGTATAAGGCCAAAACAAACGTGCAATGGTGCTTTTCAAAAAACTAAAGAGCCATAGAAAAATAAATACAAGGCTGAGAGAACAAGCAGACAGGAAACACAGTTTTGAATGCATCTTTATGACCAACTGCAAGTTACGCAAAGATGAGATTCAGCACAGGAAACAGCTTAAGAGCTACACTACAGAACACACAGAAAAGAAGATAATTACAGGAAGCGTCACCTCTCTTTGTTCTGGGAGATACTTTCATATAGCTTACATTGGCATGGCATCTCTTACTTCCTGGGCTGTTTGCAGTGTCCCTCACCCAGGTGGCTGGGCAGGAGGAAGCTGAGATCTCTGTGGCTCCTTGCTGCTCACTCCCATCAGA
>NW_011119449.1:0-493 GCF_000146605.3 Meleagris gallopavo
TTGTGGCTCGAAATAAAGGCAGAGACATAGTATTCAGAGGTAGGCGTAGTGCATTCTGCATGTAGCCAAGGCGAAGTGCAAACCGCTCCTTTCCGATGCGCGCACAGGAGCCCGCTCACTCGTCGGAGAAAAGCAGCCGGCTGAAGTGGCTCGTTCTCGGCTAGCGAGAAACACGAGACCGCTGCTGATGGCTGAAAGCGGCGTTCGGGTAAAGCGCGATTTCTCGGCCAGCTCCGGCAAAGTCTCCGGAGCGGTTCAGCGCGAATGCCGCTTTCCGCGCGTGAGAGCGAAGGAGAGCGATTCCGATGCCGACAACTGCGAATTCAGCCTCCTGCACTACCTGCGAGTGGGGGTTTTTTCTCCGCAATCCAGAAAGGATCTCTCCCTCTTTCTCGAAACGCTCTCCCTGAGAGCACTACATCTGTCGCTCCTCGAACCTTCCAGGAGTCTTATTAGAGAGGGTTTTCCCTTCCACTCTCTTCCTCTCTGATGC
>NW_011119450.1:0-593 GCF_000146605.3 Meleagris gallopavo
GCAAGTGTAGGGTCTTACACCTAGGGAGGAATAATTGCATGCACCAATACAGGCTGGGGGATGAGCTGCTGGAGAGGAGCTCTGCAGAGAGGGACCTGGGCGTCCTGGTGGACGACAGGTTGGCCATGAGCCGGCAGTGTGCCCTCGTGGCCAAAAAGGCCAATGGCATTCTGGGGTGCATTAAGAAGAGCGTGTCCAGCAGGTCGAGGGAGGTGATCCTCCCCCCCTACTCTGCCCTGGTAAGGCCTCATCTGGAGTACTGTGTCCAGTTCTGGGCTCCCCAGTACAAAAAAGACAGGGATCTCTTGGAAAGAGTCCAGCGGAGGGCCACAAAGATGGGGAAGGGCCTGGAGCATCTCCCCTATGAAGAAAGGCTGAGTGAACTGGGTCTGTTTAGCCTTGAGAAAAGACGACTGAGAGGGGACCTGATCCAGGTTTATAAATATCTGAGGTGTGGCGGCCATAGTGGTGAGGCCAGTCTCTTTTCAGTGGTACGTGGAGACAGGACGAGGAGAAACGGACATAAGCTGCAGCATAGGAAGTTTCGCACGAATGTGCGTAAGAACTTCTTCACGGTGAGGTGACGGAGCACT
>NW_011119451.1:0-664 GCF_000146605.3 Meleagris gallopavo
GAGCAGTCAAAGGAGGACGGGCCCTGATGCCCGCACTCCCATCTCACTCAGAATGTTTAGGAAGGAAGACGGTTTGAGAGTGGGTGGCTTCTGTTCCCATGGCGGGTTGCTCTCCTTCCAAGCGAGTCTCCCCCCTGTATCAGTAACAAACACTTTGCTGAAGTCCGGCTAAACAGGGCTCCACAGCCTTTTCCTCGCCCACCGTGCTGGCCTTCTAGGATAACTGGGAGGAGCTCCGGTTAGTGAAGCAGGAGCTGCCGTGCGTAGAAAGCCGTGCTGACTGGCTGTGATCATTGGGTTGTCCTCGACGCGCCGTGTGATGGCACTCGAGACAATGTGCTCCACGACCTTCCCTTGTACCGAAGTCAGACGGAGGAGCCTGTAATTCATCGGAGAGTCATAGAATCATGGAATCATTTGAGTTGGAAGGGAGCTTTAGAGGTCATCTAGTCCAACTCCATTGCAATCAACAGGGACATCTAAAACTCGATCACGTGCTCAGAGCCCCGTCCAGCCTGACCTTTGTCTTACATTCTTTTACCGTCAGTAGCCCATTTGTTCTCTCTCCTTATCTTAATTGGGTAGACTCTTCCATCTGCTTCTTTGTGCCGGTTGGCTGGTCGATCCCGTAGCCCTGTCACAATTTCTGCCACGCTGGTCTTTT
>NW_011119452.1:0-644 GCF_000146605.3 Meleagris gallopavo
ATTTAGAGGCACTAAACGTCTCTGAGTGGAAGGCTCGTGGACAAGACTGCATGCACAGGACATTTCTCACTTCTTTGGTGCGAGAGCACTGCTTGTCTACATGACCAATATTTTGCAAACAACCACCAACAACCATCGCAACTAACAACTGAAATGGCATTTCCCTGCAAAAAAACAACCAACAAAAGGACAGCCTGTCCAAAGACCTCTCCTCACACACTTGCCCAAAAGGCCAGAACCATTATTCCGTCTGCCAGGCTTACTCACAGAACACCAGGCTTCTCTCCACCGGGCATCACATGGACACAAACAGGCTGCTGGGGTGGGGAAGGCAATTTCACCTGAGCATCTCACCACAGACGTTCCCTCCGCTCTGCTCTCCTGCAAAGACACGAGGAGAAAAGCCTCAGCTCCTCCGAGCAACAACTGGAAACAACTCCAGAAAATTCTCCACTCAAAACCAGTTCCTGCAGACACACAAAGGAGTCCTTCCAAGTTCACGTGTGCTTACGCTGTGGCCTTCGCAGAAACACGCTGCCTTTGTGCTGCTGGCTCCTGACGGCTCTTCTTCATCACCTTCTGGGCACAGCACAACAGCTTTCTGGTACAAATCTGGCCCTACGTACCTTCCTCCACCCCAAAAT
>NW_011119452.1:21347-22058 GCF_000146605.3 Meleagris gallopavo
CTATGTATTTCTAATAAAAAAACCACAAATTCCTCCTCCAGTGTGCAATCAAATTAAGTTCATTTATGAGTTTAGGTAGAAAAAAAGACTTCTGCTGGTCTCGGTAACACAGCTACAAAAGCACTGTACAGGATATTCGCAGATATGGCGTAAGCCAAAGTTTGGAACAGAACACTTCCTTTGTTGATTCTGCTTTTGTTGATGTACATTACCATAGCTTTGATTATGGCAGTAAGGTTTCCTGGGCCATCGGTCAGAGTACAGAGCGTCCAGCTCCTTCGAAGCGTCCGTCCGCTCACACGTACAACCAGCCTGGCTGAGTAAACTACGCTGAGCTGCAATAGAACAGAAATCAGAAGAAAATAATTGCATCTTAGTAATTGCATCTGGGACTAAGAGTGGATCCAGCTGTGCTGAGGAACCTTACCTCTGTGGTTGGAAGAGTTCAGACAGCCATGGGGTTCGCTCTGATCCTCACGACACAGCAGGAGAGCTGTGTGCTGTAGGTGTGTGTAACCTGTCCTCTAGGTGGAAAACAACCAAGTGCATCCAGCCATGTCCAGTCTTGTTAAGTCACTGTTACATCTACTACAGCATATCTATGCTCATCAAAAAATGCATTCCTGCTTCCCCCTTAGGGGTGTATATTGTAGCTGTATCTATCTGTTGGAGGTTGGTGGAGTCTGCATGATAGCAACTAGGGACACTAAC
>NW_011119453.1:0-667 GCF_000146605.3 Meleagris gallopavo
GTGTCAAAACGCAAGCAAAAAGTAATATCAGAATTCCACCAACAAGTTTAACCAGATTTACAGAAGATTTACAAACTCTTTTTTAATACCTTTTCATTCCGTACAGTTTTGAGCTGAAGATCTCTAAGAAACGTCAATTGACAGTTAGGTGGCATGGATGTATGTATATATGTATGTATATATGTGCGCGCGTGTGTGTGTGTATTTATATATGTATAGAAGTCAAATCACTATTAAAAGACATCTAGACACTTTCTCCAAAAATGGGTATAGTTGCAATTATTTTCATGTACTAGCACTGCAGAATAACATGAGTTAGTGCCTGAATATGTTGGTATTTTTAAACAAAATTATCTGTAATTTCCGTTGACAGCTATGTTTGATCTTCACTAAATTATGTCAGTGTTTTCAGAAATACCCTATTCTTGAGCGCCTAAGAAATACGTAATATGTTACTACAAAGGAATCCTCAGATTTACGTAATTTTTTCATACTTGTAAAATATGATTATCAGCTGAATATCTCTGATTTCTTTTCATCATGCTTTCAGTGGTACCTGTACCTACAAGATCTTCTGCCTTGATTTCTTTTACCTTATGTTTAATGATTGCCGTTTTGATGCTCAGGAATCAAGCAGCCATTCTTTTTCATTGAAGGGAAATAGGAA
>NW_011119454.1:0-665 GCF_000146605.3 Meleagris gallopavo
CTGTCGGGGTTCCTCCTCTCCCTGTCCAGCTCAGCCTGGACTTCCTCCCACGTCTTCCCTCCACACAAAGCGGGAACTCCCCCGCGTTTCCCTGCTGGGCATCCCACGGCCTTCCTGCAAACGCAGGATAACTGGTGGATTCTTATGGTGTTTAAACGGATTCCTCCTTTCCTCCACAGTTTTAAGCGCCCGATGGATCTGGGTGTCATATTCGCGCTTTAAGAGGCGTTGGTCCTGGGAGTGGGAGTCTGGGGTTTTACCTCTGCGGGAGCCTCTTGGCCAACATCCCCACCGTTTTACGCCTCTGCCTCCTTCGCCTACTCTTTTGCTTAGAGCAGCGAGGCGTTTCATCTTCTCGGCAGCAGTCGTATTCTTCAGGGGTCCCTCTTTTTGCCCCTTATAGGCTTACTCAACTCTCCATCAACCACTTCCAGGCTCTCAAGGTTTTACCCCCGTGAAGCGCACCAACCCCTCCTTTGGGCCAATTCCCGTTTCAAAAGAGTCCCATCATAGGGCTCTAAATAATCTCTGTAGAAACTTGACCGATCGGTTACAGGTCCCGGGTATCTCAGAAGAGATATCCGTAGGTATAACGGATCCACCAGTTATCCTTACAGAAGTCGGTTAGTACTCACAAGGTTGAGCTACAGACTGTCTCATTTGTG
>NW_011119454.1:21046-21536 GCF_000146605.3 Meleagris gallopavo
GCTGTGCTGTACTGCTGTGGAGCCACAGTGCTCCACAACAGCTATAATGTGTCCTGATTAAAAAAAGAAAGGGACAGGTGCCTGCATCAGATGTCTGTGGCTGCAGAGGCTCTTCCAGAAGAAGAAGAAGGCAGCGGAACCTTATGCTCACACTGCACTACAAATGCTACAGGAGCAGAAACAAACCGGGCAGCTCTGGGTTCCTCCCGGGAAGGCAAAACTGCACAGAGATGCACCAGCTGTGTTTGGCAGTGCCCTCCCAGCCTCACATTTCCTGCTCCCCTGCTCCTCGTCCGATCCCACTGCTGAGCCAGGAACTCAGTGCCGCAGAGCACCGTGCAAAGCTGTGCCGGGACCTCCTCCCCTTCTTCTCCTGCAGCTCGGCGTGCAGCCTCACCTCCTCCTCTGGCAGAGCTGCTGATCCCACGCGTGCCATCGGGATGCTCCTCTAACCCAGAGCTCCTTCCCACCCTGCCAAGAAAAAGCAAAC
>NW_011119455.1:0-523 GCF_000146605.3 Meleagris gallopavo
GAAGTGTAGACATTAGGGCTGAGGAGGCCCCACAAAAAGGGAAGGAATTCATTCCTAATAAATGCATTGTGGAGTTTTCAAGAAACACTCAGCCTCATTGGAGCCAGTGATAAAAGTCCTATTACTCTCATTTGTCTAACATTCTTGTTTGCATCAGTAAGGGAGAGCTGGGTGAACATTTCATTGATCTCAGAGGGAAGCAAGCCTGTCTGTGAACAAGTGAAATTGAAAATCTTATCTTTTGCCCAGTTATTCTTATTAGAAGAAATTTATTTGCTTCTGATCTATTTCTTCTCTACTCTCCCACACTTGATTTTCTCATGCAGCTGAATGTTGTAGTTGACACGTAAGTGTTGGGTATGGCCAAAAGATTATAAACTTTGAAAGCTGGCAAGTCTGAACCAAGTTAGAACCAAGGTGCCGTTTTGGATTCCATGAATAAATGATGGTTGATTATTAAAAAAGATTAAAAGTCGGGTCTGTCCCACAGTCTAGGAGAAAGGCAGCACAAGTGAAGGAAATC
>NW_011119456.1:0-505 GCF_000146605.3 Meleagris gallopavo
GATTAAACACACCTGCTTTTATAACTGCTTTGTGGTCACAGAGTCTGATTCCACACATCAGCGTGCGCCGCTCCTCGGGGCAGTGTGTGCCAGGGCCCTCCTCGGGAAACATTTCTTCCTCCTATGGAAACCACCGGGCGCCCGGGCCGGCACTCTCGAAATAAACACGCGGTGCTGACAGACTCATTGCGGGCCGGGCGACGAATCCGCTGGTGGGACAGCGGTGCCGGTGCCCAGCGGGCCCATCTGTGTGCGTGGGGGGAGAGAGAGGCAGCGGGCCTTTGGGGCCGGGTCGGGGGGCTGTGGGGGCTGCAGACTGTCACTGAGACACGAGATGTCTCTGCAGAGCTGGAAGGTCAGGAGACTCAACAGATACGAAGGGCTCCCATCGTGCTCCTGAGCGCCCCTCCTCTCCTGGCTGCACGCTGGTGGCAGGTGGAGGCAGGAACAAGGGCAGGAGCAAGGGCAGAGAACCTCTTGGCTTTTTCAATCTCCCTAGAAAAAA
>NW_011119457.1:0-667 GCF_000146605.3 Meleagris gallopavo
TTACTGAAAGTAACTACTGACCAGCGTTACAGGAGCATGAGCACTAAGGGGTTCCAAGAGCCCTAAGGGCCAGAGGGCTGTTGGACAGGTATACGCTTCTTTGGGTCAGAAAGTGGCTAGAAGGCCGTGCCCAACGGGTGGTGGTGAATGGAGTTAAGTCCAGCTGGCGACCCGTTACGAGTGGTGTCCCCCAGGAGTGGGTACTGGGACCCATCTTGTTTAATATCTTTATTGACAACCTAGATGAGGGGGTTGAGTGTACCCTCAGTAAGTTTGCAGATGACACCGCGTTGGGAGGTGGTGTCGATGTGCCTGAGGGTAGCGAGGCCCTTCAGAGGGATCTAGGTAAGCTGGATCTGTGGGCTGAGGTGAATGGGATGAGGTTCAACAAGGCCAAGTGTCAGGTCCTGCACTTTGGCCACCACAATCCCATGCAGTGTTATAGGCTTGGGGACGAGTGGCTGGATGACTGTGAAGAGGAAAGGGACCTGGGGGTGTTGGTTGATGCTCGGCTGAACGTGAGCCGACAGTGTGCCCAGGTGGCCGTTAGGGCCAACGGCATCCTGGCCTGCATTAGAAACAGTGTGGCCAGCAGGAGCAGGGAGGTCATCATCCCCCCCTACTCAGCACTGGTGAGGCTGCACCTCGAGTATTGTGTTCAGTGTTG
>NW_011119458.1:0-488 GCF_000146605.3 Meleagris gallopavo
TTTAAGTACCTGAGACTTTATTTGTATTTTAAACAAACAAAACAAAAATTAGTCTTTCATTTTTCTTAGATTATTTGGTATCAGAAAGGAAGACCTAGTAAAAGAACCAATGTTAAATGGAATAATGCCAGTAACTTAGCCAGCAGAAAGGAGCACAGTGAATGACTATGACTAAGAACACCAAAGTAGAACAATGTATTAATAAAATTTGTTGCAGCTGGAAGCCCAATTAAGTGTCTTAATGAAAGAAATGTTATATGTTCCACACCATACAAACTAACAAGGATCTTTACCTAAATTGTTGTGGGTCTTCTTATGAGAAGTAAGTTGAAGAGAAATTTAGGACTACATAAAACTTATTATGAGATGCTCTAGGAGATTTGTGGAATTTTCTCAGACTTAATATGCAAATTATGGGAAAGAACCAGCGAGATCAAGGTGGATCAAGGGGAAGCAAGTGTGGAAAAATAGAGAGAAAGGAGGATAAC
>NW_011119459.1:0-442 GCF_000146605.3 Meleagris gallopavo
TTCTTAGTCTTCACCTTCTGAGTTCAGCACAATATTCTTAAAATTGATTTCTGTGACTGTAAACTGTTTTAATACTACCTTACTGAAAATAAAAATAAAAATTATATAAAACATAGGTAGTGTGATCATTAAGGAGTGAAATCTTAATGCATAAGAGTAAGTTGGATTTTAATATTTGAGAGCATTAGGATATATTCTGTGTTCTTGTAATGGAAGTTTTATCAAATAAAAATCTTTCTCCTTTTTTCCTGGAAACGTTAATGCTGAAGCTTCCATCAATCCTTCCTCTTATGCTAAGAAAGGCTTGAACCAACTTCACAAGAATGACTTTCTCCATGAAGATGATGTAGGTAGTAGATCTGGTTTGTCCACAAATGCAGGGACATATATTGAAAATAACTCTATTGAGTTTCTTTAAGAAACTAGCCTCAGTTCTTGGGCT
>NW_011119460.1:0-451 GCF_000146605.3 Meleagris gallopavo
CCAGATAACAAAACAAATTAACAACTAAATAACAAATGTAAATCCTCTGATAAGATTGTGAACCTAGGAGTACCCAGCCAGTGGGGAAACAGGGGAGAGGGGGAGGCAAGGGGGAGAAAACAGGGTATAAAAGGCTGTCATGTTGTGTCCATAGGTGCGCTCCTGCTTGCGGATTGCAATCGTGAATAAAATCTGCTTTTATCAGAGATACCGTCCTGACAAATTATTTGGATATTTCCAACAATTTGGGGGCTCGTCCGGGATTATTATTGCCTCTTTGGGTGTCTCCCTACTGCCCTGGACAGGATAGGTGCACCCCGCTGATTTCAGCGGTCCTGTCTGAGTGGTGAGGTGACTCCTTGGGACGGCCGATAAGAACCCGAGACTGTTAGATAAAGGACGGGCTCTGTAAAAGCCAAGGGGCAGGTAGGCACGGGTGTTGGCCATTGCG
>NW_011119461.1:0-523 GCF_000146605.3 Meleagris gallopavo
AAAACGAAGTGTTTGGCT
Organism: Meleagris gallopavo; assembly: GCF_000146605.3. Classification (NCBI taxonomy): domain Eukaryota; kingdom Metazoa; phylum Chordata; class Aves; order Galliformes; family Phasianidae; genus Meleagris; species Meleagris gallopavo. The sequence continues at coordinate 19 of NW_011119461.1, forward strand.
CAGTTGTTCAGCATTTGGGTGCGTGCTGCAGGCCCTGAATTCAGTGCTCTCCAAAAGTTTCTGCTCTTTGGCATAAAGGAGGTGTGGATCGTGTACTTTGCTACCCTAGTAACTCCTGGTTCTGCTGGTACATCTCTTGTGCCTGGAGCTGGCTCTCCGTCTAACTGAGACGTCACCTTTAGCACTTAAGGAAACAAGCTTAAGGAGAAAAGGTTTTGGTGATGTGACGTGAAAATAAACAGCACAAATACAGACCTGCAGTAACAGGAGATAGACATGCCAGGTGTTGAATGTAATTTGGAAACCAAAGCACAGCTGAGAAGTCTTATTTTATTTGGTTTGTTTTTGCTAATCTCCCGGCAAATCAGAAAGCCAGTAGATGTAAACTAGAGGTAAATCACGGGGGGGATATTCAATCCAGGTGGTGCAACATGTATCGAATTGTTTTCCATAATTACAATGACTAACAGATATAGACATGATAATGTCTCTCTTCCTAGCTTAA
>NW_011119462.1:0-465 GCF_000146605.3 Meleagris gallopavo
CTCTCTGCAAGAGAGAGCTTTCTGTCCTCTCAGAACAGAAACAAGGGTCCCTGAATGTCAGGATCCAGCCAGCTTGGAGCTGTGTAAACATGCACACTCTTGGTTTTTGTCTCCTCTCTGATTAACGCTCAGGAAAGAGGCAATGCTAAGCAGAGCAGCCTCTACAGTATTGTGGAACAGTTTTTACAACAGCCTTGCAGGCACGAGGCAAATCATGGAGACGGGCTGCCCCTTCTAGAGGCACCCAAGCCACGCTGCACGCTGACTCGAGCGAAAAGACAGAGCTGTTGCACCAGGATAGGCGAGCAGCCTTCAGCCCTTCACAGCACTCTACTGCAAAGCCCCTCTTGGCCTCCCCACCACGGTTCCCTTTCCGCGTTACAGGCGATACGTCCCACCAGAGAGGAGAGACCACGCGCTGGCACCCCAACCACATGGAAATCCACGGTCAGCGAGCACTCGGTG
>NW_011119463.1:0-597 GCF_000146605.3 Meleagris gallopavo
GGATAATGAGGGGCTGAAGGCCGCAAACAGAAGGGTTTGAGAACAGCCCGAGGACGCCTGGCAGCGAGGCGATTCGATGTCCGCAGGGCGAGCTGAAACGGGGCTGGGGGGGCTGCCCCTCCCGCAGGGTCAGAAGTGAACAGGGAGAAAGACTGCGAGCCTCCGCGGGGAAGATGAGGATTCTGCATCCCACGGCCACCAGGAGGAGACCCTCACCGCTCACTGCGCACTGTGCACGAGCGGTAGATGCAGTCTACCTTGATTTTAGAAAGGCCTTTGATACTGTCTCCCACGACATCCTTATAACACAGCTGAGGAAGTGTGGGATAGACGAGTGGACAGTGGGGTGGTTGAGAACTGGCTGAGTGGCAGAGCGCAGAGGGTCGTCGTTGGTGGTGCAGAGTCTGGCTGGAGACCTGTGACCAGTGGTGTCCCCCAGGGGTCTGTGCTGGGTCCGGTCTTGTTCAACGTCTTCATCAGTGACCTTGATGAGGGGACAGTGGCCACCCCAGTAAGTTTGCTGATGATACGAAAGTTGGGAGGATTGGCTGACACGCCTGAAGGCTGCGCTGCCGTTCAGCGAGACCTGGACAGGCC
>NW_011119464.1:0-525 GCF_000146605.3 Meleagris gallopavo
GGCTGCAAGTGCACACTACTGGCTTATGTCCAGCTCTTTGTCCACCAGGATCCCCGAGTCCTCCGCAGGGCTGCTCCCAAGGGCTTCTACGCCCAGCTTGTACAAGCATCTGGGTTTCCCCTTCATCAGGGACATCAACAGTTGGGTTGAGTGCACCCTAAGGACACCAAGCTGTGGGGTGCAGTGACACAGCAGAGGGACGGGATGCCATCCACAGAGACCTCAACAGGCTGAGCAGTGGGCACAAATCCAAGTGCAGGGTCAGTAGCTGGGATGAGGGAACACCCACCACCAAAACATGCTAGGGGATGAAAGGACTGAGCGTAGTCCTGCTCCATAAGGCCTGGGAGTACTGGTGGGTGGGAGCTGGACACAAGCCAGCAATGGGCCCTTCCAGCCCAGAAAGCCAACCGTATCCTGGGCTGCATCCAAAGATGCGCAGTCAGCGGGCGAAGGGAGGAGATCCCCATCCCTCTGCTCTGCGCTGGTCAGGCCTCACCTGCAGTGCTGCGTCCAGATGTGGAG
>NW_011119465.1:0-404 GCF_000146605.3 Meleagris gallopavo
GGCCCAGGCAGCTGCTGCCATGGTGGCACAAGCTCTGCTGTCCATCAAGGTCCCGTAGTGCAGGGGCTTGCAGATGGCAACGTAGCGGTCATAGGACATGACAACGAGTACAGTGTATTCTGCAGAAAAAAGAAAGAGAAAGAGAAAGGTCTGGGCAACACATCCAGCATAGGAGATGTCCCTGGTGTCCCAGAGGGCATTGGCCATGGCTTTGGGGAGAGTGGTGGAGATGCAGCCCAGGTCGAGGAGGGCGAGGTTGAGCAGGAAGAAGTACATGGGGCTGTGCAGGCGGTGGTGGCAGGCTACGGCTGTGCTGATGAGGCCGTTGGCCCCAGGAGGGGCAGGCCAGGTAGATGCCCAGCAAGAGCCAGAAGTGCAGGAGCTGCAGCTGCCGCGTGTCTGCC
>NW_011119466.1:0-528 GCF_000146605.3 Meleagris gallopavo
CGGAAGACACTCACCTGCTCCATCTCCGAAGAATGAGCTGCATTTGGAGCTGAAGAGGACGCCTGTGTGGTTCAAGAGGAATTCCACAACGGCCGACTGGATCTGCAACTCCATGAAGGCAGCTCTTCTGCTGGCGCAGGCAGACTCGCTCTGCTGCGCTCTGAAGAAAAGGCAGATGACGTCATGTTGGAATACAAGGAAAACTACTCAGAGCAGCAGCTGTGGAGCAAGAGAAACAGCTGAGAACCAAGAACACCTCTAGAAGAAGAGAAAAAGCCACAGGAACAGCTCACGGCTCTGACTGGAGAAGCGCCCGCACGCACGGTTAAGGAGCGCCTGCAGAACACTCTGGGAGGAGCAGCCCTCCTGGCTGATGCCTGCTTGCCAGCAGCCACTCTGCAGCTTTTCTCAAAGGGTGCAGCACACTGATCCCTTCTGAAAGTCACGTTTCTCTGCGGTTCTTTTCCTGTTGCTTGTCTTAGTCAATAAGTAACTGCACTGCACTTTATTCTACATCCTGCTTGCAGA
>NW_011119467.1:0-394 GCF_000146605.3 Meleagris gallopavo
TGGCTTACATTACAAGATCTCTGAATAAAAGTATTTGCTAGTATTTATTTCTCATGAAATTGTAAGATTTTTTTTCCATTGTAATAACTTTGGAGAGATTTGGAGTGTATGCTCAAAATCTCAGAATAGATTTTTACTAGCTTTGCTGCATTGGATGAAGAGAGTTCGAGTTTGGTAAACTGATTAACAGTGTGTCAAGATAACATCATTTTCTGTTACGAATTTTGAATGGAGTTATATAGCAAAGTAGGGTGATTTTTGGTTCCAAAATTAATTCCTTGTCCAGTGTTATTGGCACACATAGCAAAAATATCTCAATGTCTCAAGAAAATGCACTAGTATACATAGGTTCAATTTCCTGAACCTGATTTGACAGAAAATTCATGGAATGCTC
>NW_011119468.1:0-743 GCF_000146605.3 Meleagris gallopavo
TGCCTTGCACAGCTGTCTTTGCCGGCCACTGCAGCCCTGAGCTGCTCCTGGTGCCTTCTGCAGAGCCAGCGGGCACCGTGCGTTGAGTTTAGGGGTGAGCTCCAGGAGGGCGTTCCTCTGGGCAGCTGCACACGGTGTAAGTTTTGTACGATCGTGGTGCCCCTGCACGTACCCGGGAACTGTTTCCAAGGCGCTCCTGTGCGGAAGGGAGAGAACGGTGTCCTGAAGGAATCCCTGCTTTAACTGCGTCCTGTGCCACTCCGACTGGAGGATGTTTCATGAGAGTTGCTCTGTCCTGCGTTTGTTTGCAGACGTGAGTGGAGGAGGTGATCCAGCTTCCCCTCTGAGTCCCGAGACTGAAACTCGGGCGGATGGCATGGGTAAGTCGTGGCTTTGTAATTCCTTGGAGAGCTTTCCTTGCCCACTTCAGTGCCATTTCATTGCGCTCTTTCCCCCGTACGCTCCGCTATGCAGCGATGCTGTTGTGTATGACTGCAGAGCACACATTGTAAAAGAAGCCAGGAGTGGCTCTCTGGAAATGGCTGAGCTCGGTGGGGTGTGGAGAGTTGTTCCAGCAGTGTGCCAGAGAAGGCCTGTGTGATGCTGCTCACCTCTCGCCGCTCCCAGTTCCCAGAGGGCTGTGAGCTTTGTCCTTTTGGGAAGGCAGCACCCGAGGGCGATGAGGTGAAGGTAACGTGGGACGTTGTCATTTCTTCCAGGGATGAATGCAGGGAAAAGCACAC
>NW_011119469.1:0-479 GCF_000146605.3 Meleagris gallopavo
AAACACAGCTTATTGAGGAAATGACTGGGTGTTGAATCCACAGATTACCACTGTGTCTTTAAAGGTTATTTTAGGCAAACTATTTTCAGGCCACTCATCAAATTCTTAGAAAACAAACAAACAAACAAGCAAACAGAAACAGCTAAATTTGTTATTTAAATCACACTGAGGAACAATAAATCCAAATAGATCAGAATAGTAAAATAGAATTTAAAAAAAAGAAAAGGGATCACTAATCACAGGAGTAGAAAATAGTGAAATGACATCTACACTTACATGGCTACCTGAATAAGTGAGTGAGTGAGTGAGTGAGTGAATGAATGAATGAATGAATGAATGAATGAATGAATGAATGAATGAGTGAATGAGTGAATGAATGATGAATGAATGAATGAATGAATGAGTGAGTGAATGAGTGAATGAATGAATGAATGAATGAATGAGTGAATGAATGAAGTGAATGAGTGAATGAGTGAATG
>NW_011119470.1:0-573 GCF_000146605.3 Meleagris gallopavo
TCGGCTCAGTGCCGTTGGATGTTTTTGCCAGTGCTCACGATGCAGGAGATGAGTGCATCCCTGTGAAATCCACCGGGCATCCTAAGGCACGAGGTGCTGCTGGCGCTCCTGAGGTTTTTAAGGAGCAGCAGGGAAAACTGGAGGGCTCGGGGCAGTAGCTGGGGGCTCTTGAAGGGACTTTGAGGTGCCGTGGGTTCAGAATTGCGGTTTTCCTCATGGTTCACACAGAAGGTGGCAGTTTGGCTGAGTACCTCGAGGTGGCAGCAGGACCCCCAACAACAGAAACGTGCGCTGCCCAGAGCCCCATGTGTGGCTGTGGGAAAGATGCAGGGTGGATAAACGTAGAACGTGCACAGGAGGTTATCAGATCGAATTTGAAGTTGGCACCAAGGTCCCCCCAGCAGCTCTTTGCAGGCAACTCAGCCGTCGTGTTTTATCTCTCCTCACCTCAGCCCAAAAGTATTGTCCTCATCTGCCAGCAGCTGTTACCTCCGACCTCGTCACTGGCAGTGCTCCAACAGCACCAAGTTGCCTCTGTGGCCCTCATTCGCCTCGCTGCGTCTGCACTCAAAT
>NW_011119471.1:0-914 GCF_000146605.3 Meleagris gallopavo
ATTGCAGTGTTGCAAGGAAATGCGTTCGGTCGGGGCTGGGAATCCTGGAGTGTGAGTGACTGAGAGGTCTCTGCGAGAGACCAAGCGAGTGTGGAGCCTTTAGTAGTGCAGTTCCCATAGCCCGCGAGGGCGTGGGTCACGAATAAGGGGAGCAAGTGTGAGAGTGAAAGGAGAGCACTCCAGAAGATGGGACAGAAGAAGAGCAAGCCTTCTGATCCCATGGGTGGTCCCAAGGGGAGACTACCAGATATACCGCCGGATAGCCCACTAGGACTTATGATTGAGTACTGGGGAAACTTTCCCTCGAGGAAAGGAAAGAGCAAAGAGAAAACGGTCCGTTATTGTATGGAGGTTTGGGGGGAAAAACAATCAGGGCAGATAGTTATTCTGGCCGATATTTGGATCCTTTGAGGACTGGATATGCCAGGCCTTAAATATTGATGTTAATTCTAAAAAAGCCATTTAGCGATGAGGAAAGCGAATACGCTAGTCTACGGACTGTGCCAGGAACCCGAACTTTTCATTTAACCTTAAAGAAAAGAGACAAAAAGAAAGATGAGAAAGGAGGAAGAAATCCCCCTGGTCCCCTCCTCCTTATGTATCCCCTGAGCTTCCTGTGGCTCCCCAACCTGCCTCTGCACCCCAGGCTCCAGTAGAGGCTCCAGTAGAAGATGAGGGGATAGAGTGCGATGATACAGAGGAGTCAGATTATCCTGACTCACCTGGACTCCGAAGGAGAACCAGGAGCCAGACCAAACTAAGAAGTTCCAGGGAGGAAAAGTTGTTCCCCCTTAGAGAAGTCCCAGTAAGGGGACCTGGACAGCAGCTAGGAGTAGGGTACGTCTCTACTCCTTTGAATTCAGGAGATGTTAGAGAATTTAAAAGGGAAAATGGGGAATTTACTAGAAGACCCA
>NW_011119472.1:0-688 GCF_000146605.3 Meleagris gallopavo
TACATTGCTGCAAATGTGCTGGCGTACCTTTCTGGTGCGGTCTTTGTGAATGTACGCCACATGTTTGGTGTACACCTGACTCTCTCGGGATCATGCTCTTGGTCTGGCTCGTCAGGAATGAAATCGGGGCTATGTAGCATTTCCACCACAGCATATTCTCTTAAATAACAGATGCCTTCTTCCATATCAGCCCATTTCTTTTTCTCAGGCATCAGATCATCTTTGAAGGGGTATCTTTCTTTTACAGCTAACAACATCCGCTTCCAGAGGGTAAAGGCCTGGTTCTGGCATGTACTAATACCTCTGTCAATGGCTGAGTCCCTAGCAACGCCACCCAGTTGGCGAGCTTCTCTACTATCCAGCCACACACTGTTGGCCCCATTGTCCCAACATCGAAGTAACCAAGTGGCAATAGGCTCATTTGGGTGACGTGAAAAGTCTTTTCTCAGACTTCGAATTTCATTCATTTTCAGAGATCGATCAACAATAGTAACGATATCTTGCTCACCTCTTACTCTTTCGGGACTTCTTGTTGCCCTCATTGGCGCCGGTGACCGTGGTCTTACTGAGGGCCCCTCCCCTGGACTTAGGGGTGCTTCTTGTGGATCTTGGAGCCACTCCTCTGGACCTCTCTCCTCTTCTTTCTTCTCTTCTAACTGAGTCGAGATTCGTTTCATTTTCCGTCCTC
>NW_011119473.1:0-522 GCF_000146605.3 Meleagris gallopavo
ATCACAGAATTGTAGTGGTTGGAAGGGACCTCTAGAGACCATCGAGACCAACCCCCTGCCAAAGCAGGTTCCCTACACCAGGTCGCACAGGTAGGCGTCCAGGCGAGACTTGAATATCTCCAGAGAAGGAGACTCCACAACCTCCCTGGGCAGCCTGTTCCAGTGCTCCGTCACCCTCACCGTCAAGAAGTTCTTACGCACATTCGTGCGAAACTTCCTATGCTGCAGCTTATGTCCGTTTCCCCTCGTCCTGTCTCCACATACCACTGAAAAGAGACTGGCCTCACCGCTATGGCCGCCACACCTCAGATATTTATAAACCTGGATCAGGTCCCCTCTCAGTCGTCTTTTCTCAAGGCTAAACAGACCCAGTTCACTTAGCCTTTCTTCATAGGGGAGATGCTCCAGGCCCTTCACCATCTTTGTGGCCCTCACTGGACTCTTTCCAAGAGATCCCTGTCTTTTTTGTACCGGGGTAACCCAGGAACCTTGGGACCACAGTACTCCAGATGAGGCCTTACC
>NW_011119474.1:0-504 GCF_000146605.3 Meleagris gallopavo
CTTTCCCAAGCCCAACCAGAAGGATTCCTAAAACCTCACCACCACAGCAGTGCTTTTTTAAACAAATCCTCGCCTGACTGGCAGTAGGGGAAAAGAAAAAGAAAAAAAAAGTTCCTTGGGTGTTATCCATTTTGCATGCACATAAAAGATGAACTTCCCTTTGGAAACAGAATGTGCAGAGTTACGGCTTGAAAGGGGCCTCAATTTGGCTTCGACCGGGTGCAACTAATTGCAGTTGCAAGCGGTGGCAGGTGCGAGCAGGCAGCTGGGCACCCCCTGCCCCCACACAGCCTCCCCCTGGGGAGGCAGCAGGGAAATGGCGGAGGGCAGGGTGACAAGCGGCCTGGTTGTGGGGGCACTGTGGGTGTGGGGGTCAGCTTGGCTGCTCTGTGTCTTAGCATGGTGCTCTCAGCACGGGGCAGGGCCTGACGGCTTGTGACCCACATCTCCTCATGGCCTCAGAAGGCCCTAGAAAGCTTAGGAAGGTTCTGGGAGTCCCCAGAA
>NW_011119475.1:0-440 GCF_000146605.3 Meleagris gallopavo
ATTAATTACTTTGTCTCGTTCTGGACTCATTTTCCAGGAGCACTTTGCATTCTCCAGAAAAGCCTGTAACATTTCAGAAGGAATTTCTCAGCCAGGTTTCATACCCCAAAGTTGTTATAATTTACTGAGAGTACGTGCAGAGCAGACAGGATCAATTCAGACATAACCAACCTCAGACAGTTACATGAGGAGTGCTCCCCAGCAGGAGGAGCAGAGGAATTCTGCAATGCATGATTCAGGTGATGAGGAAAGGATGGCACAGCCTGCAGAGCACCCCCTCCCTCCCTCCAATCTCCCAAATTTCAGATGTTTTCCAGACTCAGGTAGAGCCCACACAAGTGCAGAAGAACACGCACCGAGGCAGTGAGACACACAGACCCTTGTGGTCAAGCAAAAGCCAGAAAGGAAATACCACACAGAAAAGAAATCAGCAAAGAATG
>NW_011119476.1:0-391 GCF_000146605.3 Meleagris gallopavo
AGGCTTGTCTCTTCAGCATTGTCTCTTGCAGCTGAAGAAGATATTCCTGGCAGTGGCAGAGGAAGCAACTATTGGCCGTTGATTGCAGTGCTTATGCCTACAGCTACCTACACAAGGGAGAACACAGCCTTGGCAATGCTGAGGAAAAGCTCTGACTGTGTGGAAGGTCATGGGAATAAGCAACCCTGTGGGCTCGTAAGAACAGGGCTCTTCTGCTCTCATATGTACTGCACTGGGGAAGAGCAGAGAGTAGGAGATGGGAATAGAACTGTGTGAATGTCTTCCGTTGTCAACACAGCTTGTGTTGCGTGTAATGCCGTCTTGTCCACCTCAAAGTACTCTGTCTGACTGACATGGGCCTCAGTCAATGACTGCTATGGCTGCAGTGCTC
>NW_011119477.1:0-480 GCF_000146605.3 Meleagris gallopavo
TTTCGAGCCACAATTCATTCTAGTGAGCTTTTCCACTGCTACACATCTGCATTCAGAGAGGAAGAGAGTGGAAGGGAAAACCCTCTCTAATAAGACTCCTGGAAGTTCGAGGAGCGACAGATGTAGTGCTCTCAGGGAGAGCATTTCAGAAAGAGGGAGAGATCCTGTCAGGACTTCGGAGAAAAAACCCCCCACTCGCAGGTAGTGCAGGAAGCTGAATTCGCACTTGTCGGCATCGGAATCGCACTCCTTCGCTCTCGCGTGTAGAAAGCGGCTTTCGCGCTGAACCGCTCCGGAGACTTTGCCGTAGCTGGCCGAGAAATCGTGTTTCTCCCCGAACGCCGCTATCAGCCGTCAGCAGCGGTCTCGTGTTTCTCGCTAGCCGAGAACGGGCCACTTCAGCCGGCTGCTTTTCTCCGACGAGTGAGCGGGCTCCGTGTGCGCTGATCAGAAGGAGCGGTTGCACTTCGCCTTGGCTAC
>NW_011119478.1:0-560 GCF_000146605.3 Meleagris gallopavo
AATAGCTTACTAAACTCAAGCCAAAATCTACAATATCTCAGTGTATATAAACACCGTTCCATGTAAAAAATTCTCCACTGCAAAATATTAAGGAAACTACAGTGTCTGATCAATACTAAATATAGGTAATCAGGGAAGTTTAACAGCTAACTCATTAACTGAAATTAAAGGCTTAAGAAAAAAATTCCAAATTTGTGTAAAAGTATCTTTACTAAAAAACTTACGTATATCATTTAAGGTGAATAAACAAGTTACATTACTGGTACTCACAAGAACTCAGTAGAACGACTGCAAATCATCTTTTTTCCCAGAAAGGATTCAGTGAAAATAAGGAACAAAAAGGTTACATCACACACGGAATCATTTAAGAAAAGTCAATGTAAAAATAGCAATCATATTTCTAACTGCATTTTCCCATTTGTTTTCCAGAATAAGTAAGAGTACAAACATCACTTGGATTATTTTTCATTCTCATCCTCAGGTTCACTGTCTTCACTATCACTGTCTCTTCCAGGGTGTTCTGGCATTGTTCTATGTCCATCCACTTCTGACACTTTCAA
>NW_011119479.1:0-455 GCF_000146605.3 Meleagris gallopavo
TCTCAGAGAGAGCTGCGGAACAGAGCGAAGTTGAGACTCGGGCATTCCGACCAGAACAGAAGTGGCACAATCGCACGATGGCGAGGCCAAGATGCGGGCTGGGGAGAGCCCAGCACAGCACAGAACCCACGTGTGACCTTGTGCGAGCGCCGCCCTCCTGTCTTCACAGAGCAGTACAGGACGTAGCTCCAAAACAGCAGCTCGGTAACAGACCTCACGTCGTAGCAGCAGCGTGGGGAAGGTTGTGAGCCTGAGATGCTCAGCCAGTGAGTTCCAGGGGAGACGTGAGCTGTGCCAGACCCACACTATGGGATGGAGTGGATGTCAGCGGCCAGGCATGCCATGTCTCCCTCGTCAGTAGGGGCTGCGTGCCCATCACTCAGGAATGAACAAAAGTGGTGCTTCACAAAAGGTCTTGGCCGGAGTGCCTGGGCAGCTGGCTGCCTTAGTTGGAG
>NW_011119480.1:0-632 GCF_000146605.3 Meleagris gallopavo
TAAGTGGGAAGTGCTGGAGGCTCCCTGGAGGGATGAGAGGCCTTAGGGAAGAATCTGGATAGATCAGAGCGTTAGGCAATCAGCAGTGGCATGGAGTTCAGCAGAGGAAACTGCCAGGCACTGTGGCAGCAATGGAATGAGGACAGAGATGCAGATTAGGAGACAAGTGTCTGGAGAGCAGTACTAGGGCAGGGTCTGGAGGTGCTGGTGATAGCAAGTTTAACATGAGCCCTGGCAGCCGGGAGGAGGGGGCACAAAGCTGCTAAGAGGACTGGAAGGTGTGTGCTGTGGGGAGAGGCTGAGGGCACTTGCATTGCCTAGTCCAGAGAAGCAAAGGCCAGGAGATGGCCTCTTTGCTCTCTGCAAGTCCCTGAAGAGGGAAGTGCAGAGGAAGGTGCTGTGTTTACCTGGGAGCCAATGACAAGACGCTCAGGAATGGCACAGAGCTGCATCAGGGGAGGTTCAGACCAGACAGTGGAAAACATTTCTTTACTGTTAGTGCGGCCAGCTGCTGACACAGGCTTCTTAGGGTGGTGGTTGATTCCCCACCTGAAAAATAAAGCCATACAGAGCTTACACAGACAAATGGAGTGATTGCTCTTGAGGAAGGACCTTGCACAGAGAAATGCCCT
>NW_011119481.1:0-365 GCF_000146605.3 Meleagris gallopavo
TCAAATTCAAACATTTTCTAACTTCTGAGAAACTATAATGTGTGTATGACAGGAAGACACATGACATGAACGTAAAAATAAGATGCTTAGGCTTGAGACCCCTAGCTTCTTGTACCCACACAGAGTTTTTATTAAGATTTGTTTTTAACACATAACTCTGTAGAATTTATGATTTGTAAAACTTGGGAGATTATTTTCTACTTCCAAAACATGGCTCACTTTCTATTTTTGAATTTTATTTTTTTTTTTGTGAACCAGACAGAGTGTGGATACATTTAAACTGCAACATCAAAGTTTAAATTTTTCTAGAATTCATTGTATGTATTCTCATTATAGGATCCTGGTTCATTTATTCATTTCTTTGT
>NW_011119482.1:0-553 GCF_000146605.3 Meleagris gallopavo
TTTACTTACACTTTCTGATGTATTTTAAGAAAAACACCATCCTGTGATGGTAATAAAAAGAAAGTATGATGTGATATATTTAACAATCCTTCATACCTTTTTCTACATTTCTTTGATATATGTATATGAGTCATGATGAGTCCCCTGAGGTTTAACATGAGTTGTGACTTCATCCTGCTTTACTATTATCAGTAGCAGAAATTCTGCTGATTAACTGGAGGCACAATTTTACACATGGGAAACTTCCACTTTATGTGTAGATGAATGTAAACAGTACATAAAAATAGCCATAAAATGACAAGGAGAGGTGAGTTGTTTTGTTGTTGTTTTTTTTTAGTAAAAAAGTACTTTTTTTTAATTTGTCTCTTGTCTTTTTGTTTTGTTTTCCTTTTTTGGTTTACTTTGGTACAACTTGCAGTTATCTCACTTTCTTGGTAAAATTTACTAGATAAATATCAGAACTGCTGACACTGACTTTTAATTAAGATCATCCAACTCACATAATCAACTTGTTCTGCAAAAAAGAAACACTCCTTTGCAGCTGTAAAAATAA
>NW_011119483.1:0-484 GCF_000146605.3 Meleagris gallopavo
TGGTTGGGGCCTGTGGCAACGCCAGAGTTCTGTTTGGACCCCCATTGGTTTCTGGGCTCAGATCTGGCATGGAGCAGAAGAAAGATACAGTAGGATTGAAAGACAGTTATTGGCTGTCTATTCGGCATTGCAGGCCAATAGAGCCAATAACTCAAACGGCTGAAGTTATAGTCAAGAGCACTCTGCCGATTCAGGGGTGGGTAAAAGATCTGCCCCACCTTCAGCCAATGGGCAGAACTGCGAGCCGTGTGGATGGTTATAACTAAGGAACCCGGTGATGGTATCCTGAACACCTGTACGGATAGTTGGGCTGTGTACCGAGGGCTCACTCTGTGGATTGCACAGTGGGCCACCCAAGAATAGGACTATCCATGCCCGGCCGATCTGGGGCAAGGACATGTGGTCAGACATATGGAATACAGTCAAAACACAGGACTCTACGTGTCTACCATGTTTCTGGTCATCAGCCCCTACAGTCACCGGG
>NW_011119484.1:0-533 GCF_000146605.3 Meleagris gallopavo
ACACCCCCCGTTTAAAACCCAAAAAGTCAGAAGAACTGTGAGATCCCATTATCGTTGTTTGTATTTCTACAGGAAAAAAAAATAAAAACCAAGATCAAGCGAGCTCTTAGCCTTCTGCTTTACAGTAGCTGTGTATAGCTGTGTACTCTTTACTGAGCACCTAGCAGGGGACTCTCCACCTCACACACATCCCCATAACTGTAGTAGTCACTTACAGAGCAGGAAATTTCCTCCTGGCAGCCTCCTCATAGGCCACTCCTGTCACCTCTGCACATCCCCTGGTGTTTGGGACATTTGCCTTGCCCCATACACACTACCTCCATCTTCCCTTTTGGTACACAGCCAGAGAAGTTCCTATATTCTCTATGCAAAACATCCTTGTAAACTTCTCCCTCATTTTCCCTTGCGGGAAGCTAGATATAACCTCCATCTGTGGGGCACACCTGGGTCCACCTGTGGGTCCCTGTTGCGTTCAGAATCAGCCACAGCTTGGCTCTGTAAAATATCCTTCTTCCACTGTGTCCTCCTTCCTT
>NW_011119485.1:0-479 GCF_000146605.3 Meleagris gallopavo
GCTCTCACCTGGCTCCCTCGAGCCGGCGGCCTCCTGTGTCCCCGCGCACACCGTGCGCATTGACGGAAACCACTTGCAGAGTGTCTGTCCCATCAGTGCTGGGCTTCGTCCTCCGCGTGACAACCTAGGGGGAGAAGCGGGACGAGGCTGAGTGCTCAGCTCCGGCCCCGAGCGCTGGGGAACCCTCCTCCCTCGGGAGCCTCAGGCAGCCCCTTCCTCCCTGCTCACCTCACCAGGTCGCACTGAGCTCGGCCTGAGCCGCGCAGCCTTAGCTCTGTCCCACACCCCGCGTGTCACAGTGGCCGTTCCGTGCCACCCTCTGTGACGCCATCACACCTCACGGGGGCTGAGGGCACCCAGGCAGGAGGGCGGCGGCTCTCGCAGCCAGCACAGGGTGAGGGGCCCAGTGCCGGACGCAGCCCCGCTGGAACCCGGCGTGTTGGTGCTGCTGAAGGCACCGGGCGACGCGTCCACCCTCC
>NW_011119486.1:0-481 GCF_000146605.3 Meleagris gallopavo
CTTTTAGACAGATAGTGCAGATTTCTTCTGTCAGGAAGAGCAAAGCAAGATGTTTTAGCTGCTGCTGCATTTTAGCAACACTAATTCTCAAGAAAGAAAAATTAGAAGATTATTGAGCGAACATCAGGGAAGCCACTGTTATCTGCCACTATGTGGGCTACACAGTGCTTTGAAGATTTTCACGTGTGTTCAGGAGTAGGAAGCCTTGTACATATATTGTAAATGAGAGAGACAAATATCCTGGCTGTATTTCTCACTTCTCTTGCCTAGAGAAAACCAGCTTATTTGAAGTCCCAGATTCCAACTTCAGCAGTCAGGGCAATTAGTACAAGGCACTGCTCTTACTGCTTGGAATAAATTCATTAGGAAAACTGCGTAGGCACAGAGCATGATGAAACACACGCATTCCTGTGTTGCATACCAGAGCAACAAGTAAATTTCAAAGGTGACAGCCCAGAGTTACTGTGACTTCACAGCAATC
>NW_011119487.1:0-869 GCF_000146605.3 Meleagris gallopavo
AATACAGGCTGGGGGATGAGCTGCTGGAGAGGAGCTCTGCAGAGAGGGACTTGGGTGTCCTGGTGGACGACAGGTTGGCCATGAGCCAGCAGTGTGCCCTTGTGGCCAAAAAGGCCAATGGCATTCTGGGGTGCATTAAGAAGAGCGTGTCCAGCAGGTCGAGGGAGGTGATCCTCCCCCTCTACTCTGCCCTGGTAAGGCCTCATCTGGAGTACTGTGTCCAGTTCTGGGCTCCCCAGTACAAAAAAGACAGGGATCTCTTGGAAAGAGTCCAGCGGAGGGCCACAAAGATGGTGAAGGTCCTGGAGCATCTCCCCTATGAAGAAAGGCTAAGTGAACTGGGTCTGTTTAGCCTTGAGAAAAGAAGACTGAGAGGGGACCTGATCCAGGTTTATAAATATCTGAGGTGTGGCGGCCATAGCGGTGAGGCCAGTCTCTTTTCAGTGGTACGTGGAGACAGGACGAGGGGAAACGGACATAAGCTGCAGCACAGGAAGTTTCGCACGAATGTGCGTAAGAACTTCTTCACGGTGAGGGTGACGGAGCACTGGAACAGGCTGCCCAGGGAGGTTGTGGAGTCTCCTTCTCTGGAGATATTCAAGTCTCGCCTGGACGCCTACCTGTGCGACCTGGTGTAGGGAACCTGCTTTGGCAGGGGGGTTGGTCTCGATGATCTCTAGAGGTCCCCTTCCAAACCCCCTTACAAATTTCTATGATTCTGTGATACACAGGAGTTCTATCATGCTTATAGCATCTGGCACCTTCAGGCAACATGAGGGTTACTGGGTGTTTCCTTGATGGCCTGCCTCTAAGAAGCAGAAGCTAGTTTAAGAGTTTATTATGCAGAACATACCCCCTGGTATAAGCAT
>NW_011119488.1:0-649 GCF_000146605.3 Meleagris gallopavo
TGAGTGGATTTACCATATTCCCTACCATGCACCAGCCTCTGGTAAAATTGAACGATACAATGGGTTGTTAAAAACTATGCTGAAAGCAATGGGAGGCGGTACATTTAAACACTGGGAGAAGCATTTGGCAGAAGCCACCTGGTTAGTCAATACCAGAGGATCTATCAATCGTGATGGTCCTACCCAATCCAGCTCCCTACTTACTGTAGACGGAGATAAAGTCCCTGTTGTACATGTAAAGAACATGTTGGGAAAAGCAGTTTGGGTTCTTCCAGCTTCTGGAAAGGGCAACCCACTCCGTGGTACTGTTTTTGCCCAGGGACCTGGGATCACTTGGTGGGTAATGCAAAAAAACGGGGATGTTCAATGTGTACCACAAGGAAACTTGATGCTGGGGGAGTGCAGTCGATAATTCTATGTATATGTATATAGACGTGTGTGTAATGCATTTTAATCATCTTTTTTCGCTTTATATATGTATATAAATTAAGCATGATGTAGTGATGTAGAATAAGGGGTGGAATGTCATGGTTTATATTTTTTTTGTTTGGTTTGGTTCTCAGTATTCCGCATCAATACATCATGTAGTATACTGGGAGTTAAAGTGTTAAATGCTCCAATTCCAGGCACCTATCCCCATACGTTACAG
>NW_011119489.1:0-483 GCF_000146605.3 Meleagris gallopavo
TTATGTCCAGCTCTTTGTCCACCAGGATCCCCGAGTCCTCCGCAGGGCTGCTCCCAAGGGCTTCTACGCCCAGTTTGTACAAGCATCTGGGTTTCCCCTTCATCAGGGACATCAACAGTGGGGTTGAGTGCACCCTAAGGACACCAAGCTGTGGGGTGCAGTGACACAGCAGAGGGACGGGATGCCATCCACAGAGACCTCAACAGGCTGAGCAGTGGCCACAAATCCAAGTGCAGGGTCAGTAGCTGGGATGAGGGAACAGCCACCAACAAAACATGCTAGGGGATGAAAGGACTGAGCGTAGTCCTGCTCCATAAGGCCTGGGAGTACTGGTGGGTGGGAGCTGGACACAAGCCAGCAGTGGGCCCTTCCAGCCCAGAAAGCCAACCGTATCCTGGGCTGCATCCAAAGATGCGCAGTCAGCGGGCGAAGGGAGGAGGATCCCCCATCCCTCTGCTCTGCGCTGGTGAGGCCTCACCTGCA
>NW_011119490.1:0-704 GCF_000146605.3 Meleagris gallopavo
ACCAAGCATCTTCAGGGATAGGGTATTTTCCCTCCTGAGCGGGACTCTTCTGCGGTGGAGCGACCAGTATTCCTTTCGGTGCGTCACTGTGATATGTTAGTGGGCCTAGAATCTTCTGAAGTTCTTCTTTCAAAGGGGATGAAGACAGACTGCTCCTTTGGCTGAGATAGGCGACCCATCGTGCCACTGTTTGTGCTTGGGCCACCCCGTCTTCGGAAGGTGGGTCAGATCTTTTACCCAGCCCTGAATCGGCAGAGTGGTCTTGACTATAACTTCAGCCGTTTCAGTTATTGGCTCTACTGCCTGCAGTGCTGAATCGGCAGCCAATAACTGCTTTTCAATCCTACTGTATCTCTCTTCTGCTCCATGCCAAACCCGAGACCAGAAACCAATGGGGGTCCAAACAGAACTCGGGCGTTGTTGCCACAGGCCACAACCAAAGCCATCTTGAGTGATGTGAACATCTAACTCGGCTGGGAGGGTAGGATCAAATAGACCCAATGCCTGGGCTTGTTTAACTGCCAGTTTCGCCTGTTGAAAAGCGTCCTGTTCTGTTTCCCCCAGTCCCAAAGCTGCCCCTTTTTTGTGAGTCTAGACAGTGGTCTTAGCAGCTGCGCTAGGTGAGGTATAAAAAGAACGCCGATAACCCAATACACCTAGAAACTTTTGCAGCTGCTTCGATGTTGTAGGGACTGGGAACGCCT
>NW_011119491.1:0-791 GCF_000146605.3 Meleagris gallopavo
GGATAGCGATAGGACAAGGGGAAATGGTTTTCAAGTGAGACAGGGGAGGTTTAGGTTGGTTATTAGGAGGCAGCTTTTCACGCACAGGGTGGTGACGCACTGGAATGTGTGCTTGAGAGTCACTTCCAGGATGATCTGCTCCATGATCCGTGACCAGCACAGAGGTGAGACTGACATGCTGGTAGTTCCCCGCGTCACACTTTCTATCCTTCCTAAGAGGTGTGCTGTCACCTTTTTTCTCCTCACCAGGGACTTGACCTGACTGCCTCGACTTGTGAAATACCATGGAGAGTGGCTCGGTGACTGCAGCGGTGAATTCCCTCGGAACTCTGGGACTCATCTCGTCAGGACCCAAAGACTCGTGGATGTTTGGGTCCTCAGGTGGTCCAGAACCTGATCTCCCATGGCAGTGTGGGATGGGAAGGGGTCGTGTGGGACTGAGGAAGCAATGGCAGTCCCCACCTCACCAAAGCAAAGATGAGGGCTGTGCATAATGAGCAGTTCTCAGACAAGATGGAAGCAAAAATAGTGTTGGGTACCTGAGCCTTCTCTGGTGGTAAGCAACATCGTGCACAGAGTGCAGCCATGTGCTCCGAGCAAGGAGCACAGGTTTGTGCAAGAGGCACGGATGCAGGGCAGTGCTTTCATGACTGTATTGTGTCCAACAGGTGGCAGCAGAGCTGCGGTGCTCCCAAGTGCCGTAACAACTGCACGGAGAGATGTGTTGGTCTCGGTGGAAACAGCAAGGAAGTGGAATCTGCATTTCCCGGCATGCCCCGGAACCTCACTTT
>NW_011119492.1:0-678 GCF_000146605.3 Meleagris gallopavo
TGAAATAACAGAGACAAATGTCACATGGAAAAAGAACAGTCTAAAGTTAAATAAAGCAGAAAAAAACAGACTAGTACTATCTGTGCTGCAAAATTGACTATATGTTTTTTTTAAGTAGTTACCAAAAAGTAAAGTTATTTTTACTTTTTTTCTATCTTAAAAAAAAGAAAAGGTTATACATATCTCTATAAACAACTGGTTATAAATGATATAATCACCTGAATGACTGGTGACAGTAAACCCATACTGTTGTAAGAAATTTGCACACTAACTGGAATCAGTAAGAGTGGATATAAGAAAGTATGTGAAAATACAAGGTAAGAGCGAAAAGGAAAATAAGTAAACAAAGACTACGGAAAAATATTTTTAAAAATATAAAAAAATATTTTAAAATATTTAAAATTCAAATAACTTTTCATTTCTAATTGATGTCTGTGAGAGAACAGCTCCTAATTCAAATAATGTAGTTTAGTTACTTTGGAAATGTGAAGCAATCTTTCATGACCCACAAAAATGAGTTTCAATCTGGAGTTCCCACTGAATGCACTCTCTTAATGATGCCTGAATCAACTATTACATCAGTTTTACAAAAAAGAATTTGCTGATAGAATTCATCTATAAGGAAGGAAAATCAGTGGACTCAAACAGCTGTTCACACCAGGATGTTTCCTCTTGGCA
>NW_011119493.1:0-409 GCF_000146605.3 Meleagris gallopavo
AGAGACAGTCTGGCAGCAGTGCAGTGTCACCAGCAGCCCTTGGCTGCTGCTCTGAGCCGTGCAGTGTCCAACAGGCCCTGGGGATGGGGATAGTGACCGGCTTGGTTTTGCACTAGGGCTGCAGTCTCCCTGGTGCTGGAGGGCTGAAGCAAGCTGTTTTAGCAGTGCTAGGAGCAGCACACTTGAGGTTTTTCTTTTAGCTGTGTGGTTTTGCACTTTTTTTCGGGTCCCTGAAGTGCTCCTTCTTTCTGAAAAGCACTTAGGAGCCAGGCCCTCCCCCTATGCTCTCCTTGCTCTCCACGAGCTGTGCGGGCTGGGAGGATTAGGGCAGAGCTGGAGCTGCACAGAGCGGGCATGCAGGGTGGCTGCAGCCAGAGGGCGTCCCCGAGGGCTGCCGCTTGCTTCCTGA
>NW_011119494.1:0-489 GCF_000146605.3 Meleagris gallopavo
GTTCAGCCCATGGGCTGCTCTGCCCATCCCCCTCATCAAACCAGATTGTCTCAGTAGAAGGATGGTATGCTATTGCTCTCCACTTGCTCGGATTGCCCTTGCTGGATCCATCTGTGTACCAAGCATCTTCAGGGATAGGGTATTTTCCCTCCTGAACAGGACTCTTCTGCGGTGGAGCGACCAGTATTCCTTTTGGTGCATCACTGTGATATGTTCCTGGGCCTAGGATCTTCTGAAGTTCTTCTTTCAAAGGGGATGAAGACAGACTGCTCCTTTGGCTGAGATAGGCGACCCATCGTGCCACTGTTTGTGCTTGGGCCACCCCTGTCTTAGGAAGTGGGTCAGATCTTTTTACCCACCCCTTGAATCGGCAGTAGTGGTCTTGACTATAACTTCAGCCGTTTGAGTTATTGGCTCTACTGCCTGCAATGCTGAATAGGCAGCCAATAACTGGTTTTCAATCATACTGTATCTCTCTTCTGCTCCGTG
>NW_011119495.1:0-727 GCF_000146605.3 Meleagris gallopavo
CAGCTGCATGTACTAAATGCCACATTTCCCTCACCCTTGGCAGTACAGCTGAGTGGTTATGGGGGATAAAAAACTGCCCCTGCCTCATTTGGTTGGGGGTTCAAGAATCACCCCTATTCCATTAGACAATCGTGAGCCCCTCTTCCTCTAGCAGCACAGAGCACATGGTAGGGGCATTTTCAGCCACACTCTGACTCCACCATTTGACTCCAAAACCGCTCATGCCACTCTCTCCAGTAACTGGTAATTTGTCCATCCAGTGAACACAGGACGGAGTGAGATGGTGCAGAGTTAAGAAAAGACTCATTAAGGGGACAGGACAGACTGTGGGGATCGATCAAATGGCTCAAGCATATATGAAGGGCCACTGTTGCACACCACTCTATCACTCCTCATATGTTCACCCCTTTCTCTGTATACCCCAACACGAGATATTACAGGTCTGTCTCACACCAATCCCTGTCCATGTCCTGATTCACAACTGCATCTCTTGCAAAGGCCAGACTTGTCTTCCTGAAAGTGGCCTGGTGGTAGTCTGAATAGCAGCCACAATACCTAAAGCACACCAGATCATGCAGTCTTCCACCTACATAAATATGCATTAACCCTTGCCATAACTCACTCATTTGTTGTGTGGGGACTATACAACAGGCAGTCAAAACGGTCTCACCAAAAATCTAAAGCACATAACATTCACAGTCCTCCGTTTTCAATCTTGTATATTATT
>NW_011119496.1:0-498 GCF_000146605.3 Meleagris gallopavo
GGACCTTATTCTCACCAACAGGGATGGACTTGTTAAGGAAGTAAAGGTTGGGGGCAGTTTGGGTTGTAGTAATCATGAGATGGTGGAGTTCAAGATCCTGAGTGGAAGAAGCAAAGCAATAAGTAGAATTGCTACCCTGGACTTTAGGAGAGCCAATTTTGATCTCTTCCGGGACCTACTTGGAGCTATCCTGTGGGCTCGGGTTTTAGAAGGTAAGGGGGCCTCTGAGAGCTGGTCAGCATTTAAACAGCTCTTCTTCCAAGCTCAGGATCGGTGTGTCCCTGTGAGCAAGAAATCGGGAAAAGATGGCAGGAGACCTGTGTGGATGAGCAAGGAGCTCATGTGCAAGCTCAAAGGAAAGAAGAAGGTCCATGAAATGTGGAAAAAAGGGTCTGACCACTTGGAAGAATATAGCAATGTAGTCAGGGCCTGCAGGATGCAACGAGGAAGGCTAAAAGCCGGTCTGGAATTGAATCTAGCTAAAGTGATAAAGGATAA
>NW_011119497.1:0-450 GCF_000146605.3 Meleagris gallopavo
TTCCTGCTCAACCTCGCCCTCCTCGACCTGGGCTGCATCTCCACCACTCTCCCCAAAGCCATGGCCAATGCCCTCTGGGACACCAGGGACATCTCCTATGCAGGATGTGTTGCCCAGACCTTTCTGTTTGTCTTTCTGATATCAGCAGAGTATTGCATTCTCACCATCATGTCCTATGACCGCTACGTTGCCATCTGCAAGCCCCTGCACTACGGGACCTTGATGGACAGCAGAGCTTGTGCCACCATGGCAGCAGCTGCCTGGGCCACTGGGGTTCTCTATTCCCTGCTGCACACTGCCAATACATTTTCACTGCCTCTCTGCCAAGGCAATGCAGTGAATCAGTTCTTCTGTGAATCCTCAGATCCTCAAGCTCTCCTGCTCACAGTCCTACCTCAGAGAAATTTGGCTTCTTGTGATCAGTGCCTCTTTAGCCTTTGGGTGTCTTTG
>NW_011119498.1:0-448 GCF_000146605.3 Meleagris gallopavo
ACCAATTATACCCATACCCCAACACTACATTTTTGTCCCTGGAGACTGAAACACCATCATACTTATAAAACATGATTTTTAAGTAAAGAACCTGAGACCAGTGAGAAACACTGCCACTAAATCATAGAACCATAGAATGGTTTGGGTTGGAAGGGACTTTTAAGATCATCTGGTTCCTACCCCCTGCTACAGGCAGGCACAGCTCCCTCTAGATCAGGTTGCTCAAAGCCCCATCCAGCCTTGCCTTGAGTGCTTCTAAGGAGGGGGCATTCACAGCCTCACTGGACAACCTGTTCCAGTGTCTCACCACCATCACAGTAAAGAATTTTTTCCTGATATCTAGTCTAAATCTACCCTTGCCAGTTTTAAAAGCCCAATTTCCCCCTTGTCTTGTTGCTACCTGCCCTTATAAAAACGTCCCTCCCCAGTTTTCCTGTAGGCCCCTTTC
>NW_011119499.1:0-515 GCF_000146605.3 Meleagris gallopavo
TATGTACATCTATAACACTAACAGGTGATCTTAGTGCAGGTAGAGTTCCATATAAAAACCCGGGCTTCGTTATCAATGCTGGATTTCATCTTGATAAGGACGCTTTGAATAGGTGAAATGTAGACAGGCATCAACTCCCGGGTCACCTCGTTCAGTGCATCCTGACGTGGCATTTTGACTCATGTCGTGACCTTCACGCACAACGAATGTGGTACTCAGACATGATTTGAGCCAGAATGTGCTGTGCCCACATTCAGAAGTTGGGATTATACACTATGCTTACCAAAACCTTGACGTTCTGGGGCCGCCTTCCGTGGGGGTGCTGGGATGGGGGGGACGGGCAGCAGCGCAGGAGCCGGGCGAGGGCGTGAGGAAGCGGTGCTCTGCAGGGCCGTGGCTCTGCTGCTGGCCGAGCGCGCTCTGCGCCCGGGGGTGTCCCAGGGGGAGCTCAGAAGATGGGTGCTGGGAAAGCGGGAGCCTTTCTGCTCCGGCTTCCTGCTGCTCCCGCAGATGGA
>NW_011119500.1:0-334 GCF_000146605.3 Meleagris gallopavo
GGGGGCACACGGATGGGGGGTGAGGGGTCGGAGCCCTCCTGGGGCTGTCCGTCCATCTGTCCGTCCATCCCTGCAGCTTCTTTGGAATAAAAGCGGTTTTGTGAGACATGTAGCAGCGCTGGGGGGGGTCCTTCCTGCCTCCTCCCGCAGCCCCCGGGATGTGCAGCCTCCCTCCCCCCCCGCCCCGCAGCCGTGTTTGCTCAGGGAATTGGCCTCGGGCTGCACACGGTGCTGACGTCCGTTCTGTGGCTCATACACATCCCCAGGGGGATGGGCACTGCAGGGATGGCTCCCCTCGGTCACCGTAGAGGTTGTGTTGGGAGGGGGGACACCC
>NW_011119501.1:0-538 GCF_000146605.3 Meleagris gallopavo
CCCGGGGCTGGGGAACTGGGCCGAGATGAGGCCGCGCGGGCGATGAGGTCTCCACGTCCCCACCCAGGCTCCGTCCATGCTGGCAGGCATGTGCCTCCAAACCTAAAGGCGAGAGCAGAGCAGTTAGTGATGGGCTGCCCCGTCAGAGGCCGCGGGTGAGCTTTGCTTCCCGCCCCCCCGCCCCTCGGAGCCCAGAGGGGCAGGCAGGAGCGGGCCGCCTCCTTCGCTCAGCCGCGAGCTGCTGTCCGTCCGCCACGTGGCTTGCAGCTCCCGAGCCAGAAGGGCTGGCAGCAATTTCTCCTGCTCACGGCAGTCCTGCCAGTCTCGTGCTGCACGCCCCTCGCCCGCAGTGGAGCTAAGCCCGCATCCCGCGGCCGGGCTCTGCAGCCTGAGGTGTGCTGGAGCTCTCCCTCACCTCTGTGAGCCTTGGAGGACGAGCGCGACGAGGCTGAGCTAGTCTGCTGCTGGGCTGCTCTCGGGCACGGGGCACGGCGAGCGGCTGCGGGCAGCGCAGCTCACGAATGAGGCGCCTGGAGCC
>NW_011119502.1:0-890 GCF_000146605.3 Meleagris gallopavo
CATCAAAGGAACAGAAGGGAAAGTTGAGGAAATGGGAAGCTTGCCTAGTAATTGGTCAGCTCAAACTTGTGAGTTATATGCATTAAATCAAGTGTTAAAACTGTTACAGACTCAAGATATGCATATGGAGTGGTACACACTTCTGGAAAAATTTGGGAAAAAAGAGGTTTAATAAACAGTAAAGGGAAGGAACTGGCTCATGAGGAGTTAATCAGACAGGTTTTGGAAAGCCTGTTATTACCTGAGGAAATTGCTGCAGTGCATGTAAAGGGAAACCAAAAAGGAAACTCTCTAGTAGAATGGGGAAACAGAGTCTCTGATAACAAAGCTACAGAAGCTGCCTTGCGATCAGAAATGAAAATGAAACTTTTGTTGTGCCTGAAGTAAAACCTCCATCTGGAAAGCAAATATTCAAGAAAGAAGAGATAGCAGCCTTCAAGGAATTAGAGGCAAAGGAATCAGGAGGACAGTGGACTCTCCATGATGGTAGGGAAATTATGAATAAACAAATAATGAGAGAAATTTTAACTATTCCACACCAAAGGAGTCATTGTGAGGTCCAGGCAATGTATGATGCTGTATTAAAAAAGTATATATGTGTACAACTGTACACTACAGCTAAAAAAATACGTAAAATCTGTATAACATGTCAACAAATAAATAAGCAGGTCTACAGAAACAACCTTCGGGTGGACAAGAACCAGGATTTCAACATTTCCAGAGCATCTAAGTAGACTGTACTGAATTACCCAAAGTAGGAAGATTTAAATATTTGCTAGCATTAATTGACTATTTGTCCAGATGGGTAGAGGCTTCTCTTTCTGTATCAACAACACCTAACATACTAACAAAAATAATTCTGGTACAAATAATTCCCAGATATGGGACTG
>NW_011119503.1:0-417 GCF_000146605.3 Meleagris gallopavo
TAACCAGGTGGCTTCTGCCAAATGCTTCTCCCAGTGCTTAAATGTACTGCCTCCCATTGCTTTCAGCATATTTTTTAACAACCCATTGTATCGTTCAATCTTACCTGAGGCTGGTGCATGGTAGGGAATATGGTAAATCCACTCAATACCATGACCTTTAGCCCAGGTATCTGCAAGAGAATTTTTAAAATGAGTCCCATTATCTGACTCAATTCTTTCTGGGGTACCATGTCGCCACAGGACTTGTGTCTCAAGACCTAATATGGTATTTCGGGCGGTAGCGTGGGGTACTGCATAGGTTTCAAGCCACCCAGTTGTTGCCTCCACCATGGTGAGCACATAACGCTTACCATTACGAGACCGTGGCAAGGTGATATAATCAACCTGCCATGCCTCCCCATATTTGTACTTTTGCCA
>NW_011119504.1:0-514 GCF_000146605.3 Meleagris gallopavo
CTGCTCTGCAAGTAAAGCCTTCTGTTTTTCTGATGTTGGCCCAAGATGTCAGAAGTGGGTGTTGGTGGGATGGTAGTAGATAAAATAATATCTCAATGTGATGTAGCCTGTGTTTTTGCATAGGCAGCCTGCTAGAGGAAGGCTTTTTCAACCAAGGAGAATGTGATCGAGTTGTTCAAATAATTTCTAGCACTAAGAACTCTTATAAATAAAGTGCCTTTTCTGCACTGCTTTCTGTTTTATTGCTTTCATGAACAGCAGAGGTGCAGCTGTTAGCTGGTTGCAGCACACATTTGACCATCAGCAGTGAAAGCATTTCCAGTCTTGGAATGGCACTGTGGAGCTTAGCTGGCAATGAAGTGACGTACTTCAACTTGATAACGCACAGTCTTCCTCGTGTGTAAAGAATAAAATCTAATGTTCATCAATCCAAGATGACTAGATTTTTTTTTGTGTGTATGTGTATTATGCTATTTTCTGCTAGTTTTTCTTAGCAATGTGGTGATTTGGGAAG
>NW_011119504.1:8628-9264 GCF_000146605.3 Meleagris gallopavo
ACCTAGGAGGGAGGAGTGTTGCACACCAGGTATGCACCCACAGCTCAGGTTGCTATTTTCCCAGCAGGAGAACACTGCCTGGGACTGTTCAGAAGCAAGGGGAGCAGGATCTGTCCTGTCCTTGCCCAGTGAGTGGTACTGCAGGCCATCACAGTTGGAAATGTGGTACAAGTTCATCCTGAAATAGGGAAGTGCTGTGAATGCTCCTTGGCGGCCGCTTGTCCCTGTTGTGAATCTGAGGGGATCCCTAAGTGATTCCTGGCTCTGCCTGAAAAGCAAGCATCAAATATTTTTTCCATTAATTGTAAATAATTACCTGTTGGGACACTTGAGCTGGGATGTTTGTGTGCCAGCAAGCCAGTGCAACCCCAAAACAAGACAATTGCTGGCCATTAAATTGGTATAGACCTGGTTGGGAATGACTTCTTGGCTTAACATCTAAGCTCCCTGCTGAACTGTTCCAGGGCTGCTGCCCCTCGCTGTGGACCTTCGCAGGAGCAGGCATTACCTGGAGAAGTCTCCATGACAGGTGCTACCAGATGTGAAATTCCTGTTTTAACACCAGAAGAAATGAAAAAATAAAGTAGAAATTAATTGCTCAGTGCTAGAGCTTTGACAGTGTAACCTACTGTTTGC
>NW_011119505.1:0-430 GCF_000146605.3 Meleagris gallopavo
GGAGCACCTGCAGAAAGGAGCTGCTCAGCCCTGGGAGCGCAGGTGAAGGCAATTCAGTTGTGTGATGGAAGGGTTACAGCCTGGCTGCACCTCTCTCAGAGCTCATGCAAGGGCTGACTGCAGCTGGGGAAGGATCTCTTTCTGGAGATCCCTCCTTGCTGATGCTTTTTCCTGTGCACCTGGAATCTTCTGATATGGGGGAGCAATCATCTTCTTCCCTTCCTTTATAGTACCTCTCTGCTGTGCCAGTCCTTCCACCATCCACACCTCCGTTGTAACCGCCTTTCCTAGTCACAGAATCACAGAATGGCCCGGGTTGGAAGGGACCTCAAGAATCATTCTGCAATACCAATTCTTAAAAGCTAGTTTACAATGGCCTATGAAAACTAATCCACTCACACGATGGAGTTGCTCGAGAATACTAGAGTTT
>NW_011119506.1:0-427 GCF_000146605.3 Meleagris gallopavo
AAAAATGTTCTGGCATCCAGGATTTTTCTATTCTGCTATCCTTTGTTTTTTGAATTTTGGAGGCAAAAATTTTCCCTGCTAATTTTTCTCTCTGGTTCGTAGACGCTCAACCATTCTTATTACACTCTTATTACACTCCATTACAGATTGCAGCTCAGGTAGTCTAAGAATGGCCTGAACCATGGAAATGTCAGTGCAGGATTGCATTAATACTGCAGAAGGGACACTCTGGTTGACAAGAACATGCATAGAGTGTTTCTCATTTGCACTCTGGTGATTTGTGCTAGACAGCTTGAGAAGTTTCCTCATTCAGATGTCCAATAGACCCTTCTGTTGCAATCTACCAGAACAATAGCAGAGGGGGCAGAATCACAGAATCATAGAATTAGTGAATGTCTTGGGTCAGAAGGGACCTCAAGGATCATGG
>NW_011119507.1:0-456 GCF_000146605.3 Meleagris gallopavo
GAAGGAAAGGCAATTAGCTGCATCCACAGTGGCATGGCCACTGCTGAATGCTTTAAATCAAGCAGAGACAAGATCAGGTAATTTAGAAAATGAAAATCAGCTCCTAAAAGCTCGGATTGACAAATTGGAGCAAGAACTTAATGTATTGATGGGAAAAAACCAGTTTTACAGTCTCTAGGCCAGGTCCGTAGTATTTCAATAGACGACAGTCATATCTCTGAAGTAGCGGACCTGGTTCAAAGAGGAAAACGGGAGTTCCAAATCAGACCTAGAGGTTCCAGTCATGGCGGATCCCCTGCAACTCCGTCCTATTATAACTCAAAAAAACGAAAAAGGTGCAAGATAGACCGGCAGGGGTGCCCCCTGACCAATGGCCCCCTGCAAAAACGTATTTGCATGTGACAGCCAGACCATACACTCCTACTAATGGACCTGGTGCAGCGATTTTGGCAGAGG
>NW_011119509.1:0-450 GCF_000146605.3 Meleagris gallopavo
TGGAGTAATGTGAAAGGAGTCCTATGGATTTGAGAGCTGACTGAAAGTCTGTGGGCATCTTCCAGGAGCTGGGGTAAAGGTGAGGCAAGGAGAGCTGGGGGAGGAGGATGAGGCGTAGGAAGAGGAACGTCTTCCATTGATATCAACTCCTGCTGTTACCTTTTGACTCGGCATGCATGCTTTTTTAATAAAGAACAAACTCATTGTGCAGCTTGTGAATGAACTCATTCACACCTGTTACTGTTTGATGTTCCTCTCTACAAGGAGCTGCAATTGCAGTGGACACTTCTGGTCTGATTGCAGCCCATTCCCGCATGCTCAGATCGGCCAAGTTTGCCAGGCCTGGCTCTTGGTTGGTGAGTTGTGCCCAAGGTCAGAGAGTTGGCTCTTCTCGGCTTTGAGATGTGTTTTCCAGTTGCATGTTGTGTTATTTCTGCTGTGTTGACCTCT
>NW_011119510.1:0-569 GCF_000146605.3 Meleagris gallopavo
ACAGTGTTGTGCCATTTCTGCAGTCAGCACAGATCTGCAGTGCCCTTTCCCCTCTCCTCCATCACACACAGCCCTTCATGCAGCCCCATTTAGAGGCAGAAGCCAACCACAGCTCACAAGAGCTTCTTACCTGGGGAGGCTTTCCGTTTTCCCCCATGCCCAGCACCATCCCCAGGCTGCTCAGGCTCCGTCCCTACAACAACAGATTGTGTGTTGATTTCACAGACACCAGGAGCAGCGTTGTCCTGTCAGCCCATGTCCACCCCCCAAAAAACAAAGACACTGTTCTACAACCACAACAGAAACTGATGTTTAAACTGCAGCGCACTCACAAAAAACATTACAGTCCTGTTCCCACCCACATGGTAGGTGAACCCCAATCTGCCTGACAGCTCTAAATTCTGCCAAGCATCAGCAAACAAAATGCTATCTCCGACAAAAGCTGAGACACACTTTTTGCTCTCGAAGGAATTCACTCAGCTCTAAGCCACCACCATTTATTCCCACAGACACATGTCAATCACCCTGCTGCCATCAGCTGCCCATGTTGCCCTCTCTCATGCTTCCAC
>NW_011119511.1:0-392 GCF_000146605.3 Meleagris gallopavo
CAGTCGCTCGGTCACTCCACAAACACAAACAAGGAAAGGAAGGGGAACGCGCACACACAGACGCGACTTTCCAGAAGGGAAGGACAACGCAGCGCAGCCAAACCCTGGGAATAAACCCACAACCGCGGGCAACAGACAAGAGCCTGTGACCTGTCCCTAGCCTGCACGGAGGCCACGGACCTCAACGTGCCAAGGGGCTTCCCAGGTAAAGCCAAAGGCCAAAGGCCTCGACGCACACCCCGAGTACGGGGCCGTCGCATTGACAGGCCACCTCCAGGCAGCGATGCCGAGGGGCCGGAGGAGGGAGAGGAGGGGGCGGGGGAAACGGGCGACTACCCTGCTTACAGGGTGGCCTCGGGGTCCGGCGAGCTCCATTTCCCACTCAGGTGCGG
>NW_011119512.1:0-925 GCF_000146605.3 Meleagris gallopavo
AAGAGCCTGCCATCTACACATACCCTATCTCCTTGCCTTCTATCACTTGCTCTAAAACTCAAAAAGCTTTTCCCCTGAGCAGGCTCAAGCTGCTCTGTGACAGTGCTTAACAAAACTCTACGTTAAGAGTTTATATAACACAGCGGCAATATTTACTTCCGCGATAATGCTGCTCTCCTTCTTCCTACTTTGCCCCCCCCCAACAAACTGCAAGCTTTTAAGGTCCAATCTATATTTATGGTGGGGTAGGTTGCTGAGGCTAGGCTGAAGGTCTCCACCGAAAACAAACTCTTATGTAGCCTTAAGGGGTTGAACCAGCTTTGTGTATCTGGATGCATTTCTGAAGGATAATGACTGTATACATTCGTAGTCAGTTAGGCACGTTCTCCTCTGCATGACTATTATCTTGATTTTTTGATAGACTCCCCCCTTTCAAGGGAGCAACATCATTATGTTCCACTGGCTTGTAACTGTCTCCTGTTGAACCTGACACTGCGGGAGGTTGAATGTGATCTGCTTCCCTTTTTGTTTAGGAAGAGTGCATTTTTGCTTAGTAAAAGGCAATTGGCAAAGACCTTTGGGCTACCGGTGAGCACAAATGGGCCGAAATGAGGACTAAGAAACCAGCCTCATCAACAAGGCAACGTACATGCAAATTTCTTTACAAAACTGCTTCTTGTGTGTTTGTTGATTTATACTGTTCCTGAAAGTTTTCTGAAACACTGTGACAAAGCAATCATGGATTTTTACCTCCAAGAAACTGAACTGGTGGGTTCCAAGGACAGAAGTTGCAGATGCTGAGCAGCCGGACCACGTTTTCTTTAGGGATGGGAATGGTGAGATATTGCATCATTCTCTTGCGAAGCAGCTTTTGATCAGTTCAAACTGTGACTCAGTCCTGCGTAGCTTGCTTGAATCAGTTCCG
>NW_011119513.1:0-429 GCF_000146605.3 Meleagris gallopavo
AAACGTATTTTTACATCCCTATGTGATCGCTGTTGCAATAGTGTCTGAGCATCTCAGGAAATACATTCCTGTAAATGTGCTTAGCAGACTTGGGAGTTAGGAGAGGAAACACATTTTGTTCACTTTCTGTGCGAGATTAGCTGAAATTGATGGCAAAGATGGCAGAGCAGCATGGGAACTTTGGCTTTGTTCTCTGCTGAGCGTCCCACTGAACTAATTGTTGTTTCTCTTGACAAGGAGAAGCTATTGTAAATGATTGCAATGTAAAGTTTGGTTCTGAAGTAATATTTCTGCTGCGTTTGTGATGAAAGTTTGCATGACTGTCCCTTACCTGAACGGAGTTCTTAGCATTCCTGTTGAGACCTGAAGATGCTTTTGCAGCCCGTGCCTTCAGGCATCTGCACAGGGCAGCGCAGGCAGCACTGAGTG
>NW_011119514.1:0-408 GCF_000146605.3 Meleagris gallopavo
TAGAATGCAGTGTTCTTCAGCTTAACTGGGCTGCTTCGTGATCGTCGTAGCCAAGACGGCCACCTGCTGCCACCTCACCTGCTGGACCCCTTCAGATTACAAGCAACAAGTTTAAGGCAGCACCTTTCCCACTTGGCACTCAGTGCATGTGCCAAGAAGTTATCACCAACACGCTTTAGGGATTTCCCGGGCCTGCTTTTTTGGCTGGGAAGCTGGTCACCCATCAGGGCAAGTGAGACTGTTCCAGAGATATCCCTTAATTCCTTAAAGAATAATTAATTGCTATCATTGTCCTAGCCGGGTGGCTTACACTAGACTCCCACACTGACACCCACTTTATTTCCTTGCCCCTTAATCCCAGACCCCGGAGCGTCTCAGCTGTGTCACTGCCAACTATCAGCTCCATCC
>NW_011119515.1:0-403 GCF_000146605.3 Meleagris gallopavo
TTACATGTATAACAGGGACTTTATCTCCCTCTACGGTATGTAGGGAGCTGGACTGGGGTTGGACCACCAAGATTGATAGATCCTCTGGTATTGACTAACCAGGTGGCTTCTGCCAAATGCTTCTCCCAGTGCTTAAATGTACTGCCTCCCATTGCTTTCAGCATAGTTTTTAACAACCCATTGTATCGTCCAATCTTACCTGAGGCTGGTGCATGGTAGGGAATATGGTAAATCCACTCAATACCATGACCTTTAGCCCAGGTATCTGCAAGAGAATTTTTAAAATGAGTCCCATTATCTGACTCAATTCTTTCTGGGGTACCATGTCGCCACAGGACTTGTGTCTCAAGACCTAATATGGTATTTCGGGCAGTAGCGTGGGGTACTGCATAGGTTTCAAGCC
>NW_011119516.1:0-443 GCF_000146605.3 Meleagris gallopavo
GTACAGTGCAGCACTGGATCTCCTTCCCTCGTGTTGCATTCTCTTTTCACTTGGCTGAGGTCTGCATGTGGGATTGCTCAGGGTTGTCTGCCAACTTTGAAATGAGAGATGTGTCCAACTACTATTGGTTGATCTCAGTTCGTAAGGGCTACAACAACATTATTTGAAGCTTCAGACAAATGCCAGAAAAGGAAAAAAAAATCTTTGCTGTTAATTTACCGGAACACATTATCACCAAGATTTAAAGGGAAGGAATTTGAAGAACAAATTGCACGGATTGTGCAAGCTATTAATTTACCAAGCTGATGAATAAGCTGAATAACACATACCCTAGAGTAAGAATGTAGGTAAGAAGTACCCAATTCACCATCGTCATATCTGTCTTAAACTGACCAATTCATAAATTCCCAGACTAACCATCTACTACACTGACTCAAATAATG
>NW_011119517.1:0-317 GCF_000146605.3 Meleagris gallopavo
AGCAAAATGAACAGCCAGCTGGTGATTCCTTCCTCGTGCTGGCTGCATTTTGTCTGGAGAGAGAAAAGAGCGAATGCTGTGAGTCGTGCGTGGTACAGGGTGAGGGAAGAGCTGCACTGAGCTCTTGGCAGCAGTTGTTTGTTCCTAGCACTGCCTGGTTCCTGCAGAAACACAACTTAGGAACTCTCTCTGTGTCCAACAGTTGAGGATAGCTCCATTGCTATAGCTCGGCCTGACGTCAGGCACCTTGCCCTGAAATCTGGAAAACTCCACCATTAGCGTAACTTAGTTTCTGCAAGTTTTGGCACTTGAAATAA
>NW_011119518.1:0-312 GCF_000146605.3 Meleagris gallopavo
GATATAAAAAAAAAAAAAAAAAGCAACACGGGATATTTGTCAACTCTTTACTACATACTCTATGTCTAAAAGACTGTTCACTAGTGAGTATGTTTAAAAAAATATAAAATTTAAAGAATTGCAGAAGACATGGAAAAAAAAGAGCATTCTGAGAGAATTCCAAAGATTTTCCTAAGGACTTGGGCCAGGAATACTGAAATACAGCATAGGAGAAAACGTATTATCTCTTAATTATATAGTTTTTCAAACAATCTTGTAGCCTCGAGAAGAAAAAAAAAAAAAAAAAGCAAAAAAAAAAGCAAAAAAAACTGT
>NW_011119519.1:0-321 GCF_000146605.3 Meleagris gallopavo
AATGGCTACAGTGAGGTCTCCATGGAGCCAGCTCTTCTCCAGGCTGAACAAGTTTAACTCCATCAGCCTTTCTTCACAGCAGATGTGCTCCAGCCCTTTGATCTCCTTTGTGGCCCTTCTCTGGACCCACTCTGCACAGCTCCCTCTGCATTCCTGGGTGACACCCAGCAGGCCGCACACACTTCGCCACATCCAGTTGCACCGCCCCTCTCTATACTTGGCTCCATCTTCCTCAGAAATTGAAGTACTGCTCACCTCAGCAGCAAGGCACAAAGCACTCACCTCAGCTGAACGAGGGCATGCCTTGCACTCCTCAGCTGT
>NW_011119520.1:0-524 GCF_000146605.3 Meleagris gallopavo
GTTGGCAATAGGAAAAGAGGGAGCGACCTGAAGTTGCACCAAAGAAGATTCAGGTTGGATAATATAAAAAATTTCTTCCCCAAAAGAGTGGACAGGGACTGGAACGGGCTGCCCAAGGAGGTAGTTGAGTCATTGTTGCTGAAGGCATTCAAAAACACTCAGATGCTGTACTGAGGGATATAGTTTAGTGGAGAAATAAATATTGGTGGTAGGAGGATAGTTGGAATAGACAATCTTGTAGGTCTTTTCCAACCTTGGAGATCCCATGATACTATGATACTTATCAGTCATCATGTCTGTTGTCTTATCATTATGGGGACAATAACAGACAACAAATGTTCTTATGTTATAGTATTTTTATGAACTAGCACAGATTACTCATTAATGTGCCACAGTCAGGTGTATAAATAAATCTCATTTGTTTTTGTTCTTCTAAATAGGAGTGAGTTCTTAGCTTTTCTTCTAGATATGCTACAATCTTTCAGTTATCTCAACAGGTCATTGCTGTTTTTATTTTGTAGAAT
>NW_011119521.1:0-805 GCF_000146605.3 Meleagris gallopavo
TTAAGCAGTGCGGTTTCAATTAGTCGCTGTACCAGTCCCCTCACACAGGGGATAATACAGCAGCCGATGGCCGTCAGGACTCCTGTGACCACAATCAAAGAAGTAAATACAGACACAATCATCCCTTTCCATTTGCCAAACCAGGACTCCAACCACCCAGTGAGGGGATTATCTATTCCTGAGTTTTCGGCTAATTTGCGAGCAAGAGTAGTAAGCCCTTGTCTGCTCTAGTTATTGTGCCATCCGGGGCTGTGTTATTTGGGATAAAAGTACAGCAATGGGTGCCCAACATTACACACACCCCCTTTTTCTGCTAATATCAACTCTAAGGCGATCCTATTCTCCCAGGCCATCCTGCTTGTAGCATCCAATTGTTCTGCTAATTCCTTTATTGCCTCCTTGTATAGTTTATAATCTCTGCTGATTGTAATAGATATAGTTTATCCAATCCACAGTTTTGTTAACTGTCACCCACCAGAAAAGAGACTCACATCCTGCAGCAATTTGATTTCTAGCCTTAAATTCATCAGGGACCCCTCTGGGCACCCCAATTGAGTCTATACTTATTGTATCATCATCGAATGGGATTCCTAAGCTCCTTCTGTCCCTTTTGTGAATGTGTGATAGATCCTTCTCGAATGCCAGAGTGAACGGTATTGCCAGGTGAACAAGTGCACAGGTACCTCCCCAGTTAGATGGGAGGATGGACCACAAGGTCTCCCCGCCGCAATACCACCAGAGATCCGCTCTAGGGATTCTCAGCCTTGAAGAGTTTCCTGCCAAATTTTTCGTAACATCCAAAGTT
>NW_011119522.1:0-314 GCF_000146605.3 Meleagris gallopavo
TTCTCTTGCTGGTCTCTTTACTCTGTCTGCCACAGAACTGATGTTTTAAGATGTGCTTTAGTATTGTTCTGTAAACTTCTTCTATGGGTAGAATTTGTTTTGGAAATGTGGTTACTTTATGTTGGAAATAATTTTTGTATGTGAAATTAATTTGCTCGGACTAGAAAGCACAGATATTTTTACTAAGATGCAATTATTTTCTTCTGATTTCTG
Source organism: Meleagris gallopavo (assembly GCF_000146605.3). NCBI lineage: Eukaryota > Metazoa > Chordata > Aves > Galliformes > Phasianidae > Meleagris > Meleagris gallopavo. The sequence goes on from NW_011119522.1 coordinate 214, forward strand.
TTCTATTTCAGCTCAGCGTAGTTTACTCAGCCCGGCTGGTTGTACGTGTGAGCGGACGGACGCTTCGGAAGGAGCTGGACGCTCTGCACTCTGACAGATGG
>NW_011119523.1:0-301 GCF_000146605.3 Meleagris gallopavo
AAAGTGAGCTTCCGGGGCATTCCAGGAAATGCAGATTCCGGCTCCTTGCTGTTCCCATGAAAATCCACACATCTCCATGCAGTTGTTACGGCACTCGGGAGCACCGCAGCTCTGCTGCCACCTGTTGGACACAACGCAGTAATGAAGGCACTGCCCTGCATATGTACCTCTTACACAAAGCTGCGCTCCTATCTCAGAACAACGTGGCTGCACTCTGTGCACGATGCTGCTTACCACCAGAGAAGGCTCAAGTACCCAACAACATTTTTGCTTTCATCTTCTTTGGTAACTGCTCACTATA
>NW_011119524.1:0-398 GCF_000146605.3 Meleagris gallopavo
GGTTAAATTTTGAGTATAATCAGATATTTCAAAGATGACATTTCAGAATTTTGGCATATGTGCAGAGTTTTTAAAAAGTTTTTTAATTAAAAAACATCTGAAAGAGTTCTAACAAATTCTAGTTGGAATAGTGAGCACTCACATTTTTATCTAACGACAAAGTAGAGATAGGATTGCTTCACACATTTTGGATGTTTTGGTAGAGGTCACTTTCTGGTTTCTCCAAGCCTGCTCACCCATCTGTGATCCTCTCAAATACCATTAATCGAAAATGTTACACCAACAGTGAAGAGAAAAAATCATTTTTAATAAAAAAGTATGTTGTTTGGCAAAGCAATAAAAGCAGAAGGAATTTGACTACAGAAGAGAATCTAGTGAGGAACATGACTAGAGGCTAA
>NW_011119525.1:0-589 GCF_000146605.3 Meleagris gallopavo
TTTTAAAACAATTTTAAGGAGGTCCTTTCTGCAGGAAACATCAGCAATCTCTGTGTACACTCACTGTGGCTTCCTCTTTTCCTTCTCGGAGTAGGATGGGAGGATAAGAGAGGCCTGATACCGGATTAGATGATCTTATTTGTAGGATTAAGCAAGGAAAAATTTGTAGATAGACCTGAGAAAACTCCTGTTGCTTTAACAGAGGGAAAGGTAACTGTTATAGCTAAGTACGTATTTCCACTACTAAGGAGAAGGACAGTACAAGTACACTGCTGAACTTATGAGTTGTTTTCAGTATTTTCTTTTTCCTTTTATTTATTTATTTATTTGTTTGTTTATTTATTTATTTTTGTTAGCAAGGTTGGAGGAGAATAAACAGTGCATTAATACAAAAAAACACCAAAAAATGATACATCTCTGGTGACGAAGTCAAACTGCCAGCAGTACTGCACAACTTTTGCCCTTTCTGGCTTTTCACTAAAGCCTCTATGCCCCAAATTAGAGTGTTTTTGTTTAAAGAGAGTCAGAGGATTGTTTCTTGGTGATTATCCACTGCTTACTGAAACAGAATATTTCATGTAAACTGTGG
>NW_011119526.1:0-709 GCF_000146605.3 Meleagris gallopavo
AGAACATCGCCCGTTGCTTACATCAGAAGCTACGGCATGCGGGACAAAAGGCCATGTGGGCAGCTGCTAAAGCGTGGGGACTGCCCATACAGCTAGCTGACATGGTCCAGGCATGCCGGGATTGCGACGCTTGCTCCAAGATGAGACCGAGAGCCTTGCCCGAAACAACAGCCCATCTTGCTAGAGGACATAATCCTCTCCAGCGATGGCAGGTCGATTACATCGGGCCCCTTCCTCGCTCTGAGGGGGCCAGATATGCCTTGACCTGCATCGACTGCAAGTGGGCTACTGCAGGCCTATCCAGTGCCAAAAGCAAACCAGGCAGATACCATCAAGGCACTCACCGAAACTGGATGTCTGCCTCCGGGACACCTCAAGTCATCAAGAGCGACCAAGGAACTCATTTTACTGGTGCCATGATACAGCACTGGGCAGAAGAAAATCACATTGAATGGCGATTCCACCTGCCATACAATCCAACGGGGGCAGGACTCATCGAATGTTATAATGGTATTCTTAAGGCTGCCCTGAAGACAGACTCCCAGTCCCTGCAGGGGTGGACAAAGAGACTGTATGAAACCTTGCGGGACCTGAATGAAAGACCCCGAGACGGCAGACCCAGTGCCCTGAGAATGTTGCAGACAACGTGGGCCACCCCACTTAGATCCAAATGATGGGCACTGATCATCAGGTAAGACCCCAGATTGGT
>NW_011119527.1:0-475 GCF_000146605.3 Meleagris gallopavo
GTCAGCAGCGGTCTCGTGTTTCTCGCTTGCCGAGAACGGGCCACTTCAGCCAGCTGCTTTTCTCCGTCCAGTGAGCGGTCTCGTGTGCTCACATCGGAAAGGAGCGGTGAGCACTTCGCCTTGGCTACATGCAGAATGCACTACGCCTACCTCTGAATACTATGTCTCTGCCTTTATTTCGAGCCACAATTCATTCTAGTGAGGTTCTCCACTGCTACACATCTGCTTTCAGAGAAGAAAAGAGTGGAAGGGAAAACCCTCTCTAATAAGACACCTGGAAGTTCGAGGAACGACAACTGTAGTGCTCTCAGGGATCGCGTTTCAGAAAGTGGGGAGTGATCCTTTCAGGAGTTCGGAGAAAAAAACCCCCACTCGCAGGTAGTGCAGGAGCCTGAATTCGCAGTTGTCGGCATCGGAATCGCACTCGTTCGCTCTCATGCCCTGAAAGCGGCATTCGTGCTGAACCGCTCCGGAG
>NW_011119528.1:0-516 GCF_000146605.3 Meleagris gallopavo
GTTACCTGAAGGCATGCTTTTGATTTAAAAAAGAACATGTCACACAGTCCAACAACAGTGTAAGACTGATGATACGTAAGTCAAAGTTGTCTTGAACATGAGCCATCACACTGCACTGCCCCCCTTTGGGCAGGCCTAGCTTTATGTCTGTAATGAGCAGTTCCTGGAAATGGCAGTGTGTATTTGCTGTAAACATGCATTCATCAACCCGGCTGAATGGTTTTGGGTTGTTCATGATGGTAACTATTTCTGGGATAAACTGTCAGACTAGCTGGCCATAATATGGTAGCCAAAAACGGTGAGGATATTTTATGAATAGCATCCAGATTAACTAAAAGATGGAAATCCTTTCTCACCAGGTTTCTGACTCCACAGGGAAAACCCTTTAGGACTTGTGTATCTGGTTCCCTAAGGTGGCAAACATTTCAGGTGAATGCCCGCTTGCTTAACACCGCACAAAGAACTAGACTATTTCCCCTAAGATCTTGTTTATTTATTCACTCGGCCCCATGGAAA
>NW_011119529.1:0-504 GCF_000146605.3 Meleagris gallopavo
CAATCTTCTTCCCATCTTTTATAGCACCTTTCTTTCTATCCTACTGGTCCTTCTGTCCCTACACCTCCGGTGTGATGACATTGATCATTACATCATATTGATTGGTTACACACTGGAAGGGCTCAGAGGAGTTCCTGGCAATGGCAGGTGCATTTCCAGAGGCTCCTGGGTAGCACGAGATCAGAAGTGCTCCTTCCAGCCATGGGAACCAAACGCATTCAGCAAGCACTCAGCCACGTGTGCTCGGACTCTGGGAAGGAAGGGGCGCTCCTCCCACTGCTGTGCTCTGGGGCACTGCTCCTCCTGCCTCTCATCACCTCCTGTTGGGCTCCAGGTGGAGATGGGAGAAAGGCAAGGGCTGGGAACGCCATGCAGACATGGGCAAAGCACCATCAGACATTTAGGGATGAACAACTGATCATTTATTACACGGACGGCGGAAGGCAGCAGCCCCATGGCAGGCAGCACCAGCCCTGCTATGGCACGGCCACGTTGCCAGGGGCA
>NW_011119530.1:0-429 GCF_000146605.3 Meleagris gallopavo
CATGTCACAAGAGCACAAGAGTGGGGGGGCTGCGTTCCAGAGCCAGCTGGGTGTCACAGCAGCCCGGAATGCTGAGCAGAAGGGCAGTGCCAGCCACACATCGCCGCCGAGTAGCCGAGTGAGCCAGGGCTGTGGCGGGCAGGAGCAGCCCATGGCGATGGATGGGGCTGCTCCTCCTCTGCCTCACAGCCACACGTGGGGACAGGGACACAGCAGGACGGCGAGACGCTCCTGTGCTCACCCACAGCACACAGAAGTCGCTCCCAAACTGGAGTCACCTCGCTCCCCAAGGATCCGGGCAGCACCCCAAGGACCCCCTGGCCCTGCCCCAACATTTGCTGCTGCTTTGCTGAGCCCTGACCCCACTGCAGGTGCTGGCACCGGACCTGCCTGATTGCAGTGGCCCTTTCCACACAGCCCTGGGGACAG
>NW_011119531.1:0-542 GCF_000146605.3 Meleagris gallopavo
ATCACAGAATCACAGGAACGCCAGGATTGGAAAAGACCTCCAGGATCATTCAGTCCAACCATCCACCTATCACCAATAGTTCTCAATAAACCATGCTCCTCAACACAAAATCCAAATGTTCCTTGAACACCTCCAGGGTCGGTGACTCCACTACCTCCCTTGGCAGCCCATTTCACTGCCTGACCACTCTTTCAGAAAAGTAGTATTTCCTAATGTCCAGCCTAAATATCCCCTGGCGCCACTTGAAGCCGTTCCCTCTAGTTCTATCACTAGCTACAGAGAAGAGGCCGACCCCAAGATCACTACAACCTCCCTTCAGGTAGTTATAGAGAGCAATAAGGTCTCCCCTTGCACAGGGCACAATGAAGGAACCTGAGAAGTTGACTTCAAACGTTTATAGTGTTGGAACAATACTAAATAACTCAAAGGTCAAAAGAGAGAAATTTGCGTAAATCAGTCTTTTTAAAATGTAACATTAAATGAGTCTAAAGCAAGAATTTAGCTAAGAGTAAGATTAGATCCACTTCTAAAACAGGTTACTT
>NW_011119532.1:0-631 GCF_000146605.3 Meleagris gallopavo
GCAAGGAAAGCTCTCCAAGGAATTACAAAGCCACGACTTACCCATGCCATCCGCCCGAGTTTCAGTCTCGGGACTCAGAGGGGAAGCTGGATCACCTCCTCCACTCACGTCTGCAAACAAACGCAGGACAGAGCAACTCTCATGAAACATCCTCCCAGTCGGAGTGGCACAGGACGCAGTTAAAGCAGGGGATTCCTTCAGGACACCGTTCTCTCCCTTCCGCACAGGAGCGCCTTGGAAACAGTTCCCGGGTACGTGCAGGGGCACCACGATCGTACAAAACTTACACCGTGTGCAGCTGCCCAGAGGAACGCCCTCCTGGAGCTCACCCCTAAACTCAACGCACGGTGCCCGCTGGCTCTGCAGAAGGCACCGGGAGCAGCTCAGGGCTGCAGTGGCCGGCAAAGACAGCTGTGCAAGGCAGAGCACTGCACTCAGCGCACAGCCTGACCCCGTACCTTCCCTTCTCTGCCACAAAGGAAGCAGGAAGTCACACGTCACCCGGAAAGAAAATTAAAACCTGAATGAAAACTAACACCTCTCAGGGACCTAGCTGTGGGATTGCCCCGAGTCGCAGTGAGCGGATTAAACCTGGGCTTCGGTAAGCCACTGCCTGGAGACACGGCTGTCA
>NW_011119533.1:0-482 GCF_000146605.3 Meleagris gallopavo
TTCCCTGAAATACCTGGAAAGAGAATAGTTAACCATTCTGCTCCAGTGAGGAAGTGTGGTCTGATTTCCAGTGCAGGCTCAGTGCACATGCCCTCTCCTTGCCAGAGGAGAAAGCAACAACAACTAATCAGGGGACAGCAAGTCACTGTGGTAAGAAGCAATTATTAACTTAAACTAGGTAAGTCATACACAAAAGTTAACCAACCACATCTCACAGGAGGGTCTTGTTCTCTTCCCTCTTCTTTCCGCTGCCCTTTTGTCCTCCCAGCTCAGTTCTGGTGCTCACAAGGAAGGTTATTCAGGTAGTGGAGCCATTCCACGTGTGCAGTCAGTTGTGAAGCTGATCTCACAAAAATGAAGCAAGTGAAAACTATGGGAACCACTTTTTCATGTGCTGTAGCTCTGGAGGGTGAGAAGTCCTATGGTGTACATCTTAGCCCTTGGGCTTTCCTGGATGTTCTTTGTATGACTCCAAATAATTA
>NW_011119534.1:0-376 GCF_000146605.3 Meleagris gallopavo
CTCAGTTCCCTGCCCCCATTTGCTAGGGATTTTGTTTGCCTGTTTTCGATACTAGTGAGCTGGTCTCGATTATGACTGCGTCCTTTGCTATAAACACATTTCTGACCCCATGGTTATTTTGAGCTCCTCTTCTTCCAGTGGCTCGGATAAGCAAGTCCGAGAAAAATTCAGCACCTCCCCCAGCACTGTGATGGCTGTGCTGCTGCTTTCTGATCCTCGCTCTTACCTGTGCTTTTCCCTTACAGGGCATAATTCTCTTTCGGGGCCCAAGTCTGTGTGGGTCTCTTCTGCTGCCACAAAGCTGCTCAGCCTGGAGGAGGCACAGGCACAGAGGCGAGGCCACAGCTGCTCTGCCATTGTGCCTGAGAGCGGGGAC
>NW_011119535.1:0-382 GCF_000146605.3 Meleagris gallopavo
TGCACGTGTACATCTGTGTGTGCACAGCGGGAGCTCAGCATCCTGCAGCTCCATGGAGTGAGCTTGGAGGTGGGTCAGGCACTGGCGTGGGCTGCCCTGGGTGGGGATCCATCGGAGCTGATGGGTGCTGCCATCCAATGGGGTTTTGGGGTGGGAGACGTCGTGGTGATGGTGTCCCTCCTCGGGGTGACACCCGGACACTTGAAATCACGGAGCTATGGCAAAGCAAGCAATGGGGCTACGTTTTTTTAGGGTGGATGCACGGGCCCAGGCCTTTACCTCTGCTTAGCACGTTCCCCCGACTGCTCCCAGCTGTGCGTTGCATCACGGTACAGCTGCAGCATGCTGGGACCTGGCCATGGCTCTGGGTGCCTGCTTGCCT
>NW_011119536.1:0-775 GCF_000146605.3 Meleagris gallopavo
CAGGTAGGTAGGCACTTCTCCATATCCCTGGAGCTAGGCCTTCCATTATTCCAGTTCAAAGCGCTCCAAAGTAACTAATGTACTATTAACTTCGAACCCTTACCCTCCCTGGTATTTCAAGATCATGTTCTATTAAAACTATTTCCCAGTATTGCCTACTGCCTACTCAACATTCAGAATTTGGAGACTAGAAGAATTTACAAGTACTGCAAAAGAAGTTCAACACCTAATAGAAAACCTTCTTAACTATTACTCCTTGACAACACAAAATCTCAAGCTCTGCTCAGAGTACTCCCTGCCTTCACCTCTGATCTCAGACCCACCTCGGTGACCCCGCGTGTTCTTCACCACCATAGGGAACTCCAGCACTTCTGCCTCATCAATCATTTTGGCAAAATTCTCATGACCACCTGGTAAAAGAAAACCAATAATATTATATGCCACCAGCCTGGTGTACCCAAACTGGGGATTTAATTGTGACACATTCCTCTTACTCTTCCAGCTTAGATAATGCAGAAGAAAAAAAATAACACTTAAGTATTTGGTCACAAATCAGAATCAGAATTTTAAGGTGTTTGTAATCTGTGCCTTATCAATTTCTACTTCCTTTGAAATGTAAGACACAAACTGACAATCATAAAATGGCTTAGGTTGGAAGAGACAGTAAAGATTCAGTTCCAGCCACCTGCTGTGGACAGGGTTGCCAACTCCTAGATCAGGCTGCCCGAGGCCCCATCCAACCTGGCCTTAAATGCCTCCAAGGCTTCCCTGGGCA
>NW_011119537.1:0-613 GCF_000146605.3 Meleagris gallopavo
CGTACCACTGAAAAGAGACTGGCCTCACCGCTATGGCCGCCACACCTCAGATATTTATAAACCTGGATCAGGTCCCCTCTCAGTCGTCTTTTCTCAAGGCTAAACAGACCCGGTTCACTCAGCCTTTCTTCATAGGGGAGATGCTCCAGGACCTTCGCCATCTTTGTGGCCCTCCGCTGGACTCTTTCCAAGAGGTCCCTTTCTTTTTTGTACTGGGGAGCCCAGAACTGGACACAGCACTCCAGATGAGGCCTTACCAGGGCAGAGTAGAGGGGGAGGATCACCTCCCTCCACCTGCTGGACACGCTCTTCTTAATGCACCCCAGAATGCCATTGGCCTTCTTGGCCACGAGGGCACACTGCTGGCTCACGGCCAACCTGTCGTCCACCAGGATGCCCAGGTCCCTCTCTGCAGAGCTCCTCTCCAGCAGCTCATCTCCCAGCCTGTAGTGGTGCATGCAATTATTCCTCCCTACGTGTAAGACCCTACGCTTGCTTTTGTCGAACCTCATCCGCTTTCTTACTGCCCAGCTCTCCAGCCTGTCCAGGTCTCGCTGAATGGCAGCGCAGCCTTCAGGCGTGTCAGCAATCCTCCCAACTTCGTATCATCAGC
>NW_011119538.1:0-520 GCF_000146605.3 Meleagris gallopavo
TCTAGAAGAAGAGAAAAGCCACAGGAACGGCTCGCGGCTCTGACTGGAGAAGCGCCCGCACGCACGGTTAAGGAGCGCCTGCAGAACACTCTGGGAGGAGCAGCCCTCCTGGCTGATGCCTGCTTGCCAGCAGCCACTCTGCAGCTTTTCTCAAAGGATGCAGCACACTGATCCCTTCTGAAAGTCACGTTTCTCTGCGGTTCTTTTCCTGTTGCTTGTCTTAGTCAATAAGTAACTGCACTGCACTTACTCTACATCCTGCTTGCAGAGGCTCATTCGGCGCAGCCTGAGCTCCCGAGCAAGAAGGAACGGCAGCAAAGCCCTCACCCAGCGAGGCCACGCACCGCTACGTCTCCAGCATCGCATCCCAGCAGGGCGCTCGCTCCTCCCTGCTGAAATCACCTCTGCAAAGGGCACAGGCTCCTGCAAGCCAAGAGCTCCTCGCTGGGAACAGCCAAGGCCCAGGGAAGCAGCTCACAGAGGAGAGAAACTCCAGTCTCAGCAGCTTCTCTGCCCCCAG
>NW_011119539.1:0-628 GCF_000146605.3 Meleagris gallopavo
TGAATAAAAAGCGGTGAGCTGCAGATCCCTGTGCAGCTGCAGGATCTTGTTTGGATCACAGAGACGTGGTGGGTTGGCTCCCATGGCTGCAGCACAGGAGGAATACGGGCTCTTTTGGATACGTTGGCAAGGAAGAGGAGGAGTGGACGTTGCCCTCTGTTGGACACTGCACTGAGCCCTGATGGTGGTGGCAGAGGAGACAGCTGAGAGCTAAGGGAAATGGATTCAAGAGGAGAGCGTTGGTGTCTGGCTTCCTGGTCAGGAAGAAAAAATGCCCTCTACAGATAGGCACAGGCCTCATGGTTTCAGGCTCTTGATCCCATCTGGGGCATTATTCACTCAAAACATCACAGGTCCTGCACGAATGGAAAAAATCGACCTGATCAACCCAAACACAGAAAGGAAGCATGCAGCCAGTGGAAACTGGAAGAGCTGCATTGGCAGCGATACGGAGACTTTGTCTGAGTATACATGCAGAGATGAGTTTAGGAAAGCTAGGACTCAGCTTCAACTAAATCCTCCCAAGCATATAAAAGGCAACAAGGAAGGCTTCTAAAAACCTAGGAAGGAAAATGCTAGGGAAAATGTGGGGCAGGGTTCCTGGTGAAGGAGTTTATGGAAAAGGGTG
>NW_011119540.1:0-559 GCF_000146605.3 Meleagris gallopavo
CCTGCTAGGTGCTCAGTAAAGAGTACACAGCTATACACAGCTACTGTAAAGCAGAAGGCTAAGAGCTCGCTTGATCTTGGTTTTTATTTTTTTCCTGTAGAAATACAAACAACGATAATGGGATCTCACAGTTCTTCTGACTTTTTTGGGTTTTAAACGGGGGGTGTCAGCAAAAGAATAAAGGGCATATGAAGAAAAGCCACCAACAGCTCCACAAGGCGTACCACAGCAAGTTGGAATGGTGCATCACAGGTAGTGCCATCCAAGCAGCAAACCAGCAGTGCCTGTGTCATACAAGCACTGATCACCACTGACCACCACGGTTGAGCGGGAAGTCTCTGGTCACGGCTCAGCACGATAGAGTTTCCATGGCACATCACAGTCAGTACGTTTTCACTGGCCAGGAAATGACAGAGATGATAATCCTGTGCTGTCAAAAGTGCAAAACATCATTAGAAGTGTAAAGCCATCTTAACTTGGGATGTGACTAAATTCTGGGAGGTTTCTTTCTGCACTGGAATCAATGCTAAAGTTGGAAAGGCTGCATCCAGTGTGATGT
>NW_011119541.1:0-621 GCF_000146605.3 Meleagris gallopavo
CATTGTCTCCATTTAGCTGACGGAAGTATATGTGTTTATTTTCACGTCAGCTTGTCCAGCCTCCTTTCCTATAGGAGGTAGCAGTAAAGTTTCAGCTTCTCCAACAATGGCAGGAGCACATCAGTGTCGTGGTTTTATGACTTTTGGTTATCGGTATTTATTCCACATCATGGAGCGCAATGGGAGTTAGAGTCTTAATGCTCCAGTGCCGGGTACCTGTCCGGAATAGAAAAAGAACTACGCAGTCGAGGGGGCTATGCGGTCAGAGAGGGGATATAATCCTGGCAAGGTCACCTGATGCTTCCCTTCTTCATCAGGCTCTCCTCCCTGCTGCTCAACCGGATTGTGCATCTCACCTCAGCCTTATCGTAATGCCTACCCACCTTTCGGACGCTCCCTCTCATTATATTTCATATTGTGTTACAGTGTGTTATCTTGCATTCTGATACCACATTTAGGAAATTAGTTGTTTCTCCTGAGATCGTTGCCACTGTTTTTAATTATTTTGGGGGCCGTGTTTCCTTTCTGGTAGGTGCGGATTCGTGAAATCCCTCCGCCTCGCCAGTCACGGAACCGGCCAACCCAGCCCAGAAACCGTTGACACTCAGATGGATGACACGT
>NW_011119542.1:0-329 GCF_000146605.3 Meleagris gallopavo
CTCTGCCCTTCATGCGGTGGTTTTCCAATTGCTCATAGCGACCTCAGTTATGTTGTGGTCACTGATCCATCTTTCCTTCCTTCCCCTCCCGTTTTTCTCCTCCCCCATAGCTGCCAGGCCTGCTGGAAGTCCTGGTGGAGTATTTCCGGCGCTGCCTGATCGAGGTCTTTGGAGTCCTGGAGGAATACGAGGTGGGAGACCCAGGGCAAAGAGCACTCTGTGGGTTGGAGAGCGGCCACCTGCTCTGGCATCTGGGTGGCGGAAATACCACTGAGCACATCCAGACCCACTTTGAGAGCAAGAGGGAGTGCTCCGCAGCTGAGAGCGGT
>NW_011119543.1:0-403 GCF_000146605.3 Meleagris gallopavo
ACAAGGGACCTTCTGCCCTCAACTAATGCACTCACCTTGCCTCCAAACAGCAAGAGTCAGGACTACCTTGGGGCTCCTGCTCCATTAAGGAACGTTCAGCAATCACACCCGGCCCTCCAGCCCACTACACAAAGACCTACGTTCAGGCGCTCACAGGCCTTCACCTCTCCCTCTGCAAGGGAACACCTGACAGCAAGGCCAGACAATTACCTTCCGTTGTCGTGGGTGGAGGTGTTACGGAGGTGGTGGGTGTTGGCGTGGGTGTGGACGTGCTGACTGAAGTCGGGCCGGACGAGGTCGTGAAAGTAACAGGTGTGGTGCTCACGGTGCTGCTGGTGGTGCTGCTGGAGAGCGTTGTGCCAGAGGTGGTAGTGGGGGCAGACCCGGTTGTTGTTGGCGGGGC
>NW_011119544.1:0-485 GCF_000146605.3 Meleagris gallopavo
CTACTTCCAGTCTGCAAAATGGGCCACAACGCTAGCGCATCTCATCTGGAGTGTTCACGGTCACGGATCTGAGGATCGTGGGTGAACCGTGGGTTTGTATTTCAAATCAGCACACGGAAGGGAACTGTAAATCCCGGGGATTAAGACCCCAAGCAACACGCAATGAGAACAGTCCCGGGAAGAACAGACAGAAAGCCTCGTTAGAAAGACAGTGCACCTAACCCAGATGCCTGTTGTGTGCCTGTACCTCTCATGGGTGTCATGTCATGGTCTGTAGCTCCCTCCTGCCTTTCTGCAAGGCTGCGCTTCAGAGGAAGGCCACTGGCATCAGCTTCTGTCAGAAAGGAAACAAGAAAGACATGAAGAGCATCTCTTTGGAGGAAGACTTGAGCACAGTCAGACACAAATTTCTGGTCTTCAAGCATAGTTTCTTCCAGTGCCTTTCTGCTGATTCAACACTGTCCCATTTCTGCAGTCAGCACAGA
>NW_011119545.1:0-1148 GCF_000146605.3 Meleagris gallopavo
AAATCCAAGTGCAGGGTCAGTAGCTGGGATGAGGGAACAGCCACCACCAAAACATGCTAGGGGATGAAAGGACTGAGCGTAGTCCTGCTCCATAAGGCCTGGGAGTACTGGTGGGTGGGAGCTGGACACAAGCCAGCAATGGGCCCTTCCAGCCCAGAAAGCCAACCGTATCCTGGGCTGCATCCAAAGATGCGCAGTCAGCGGGCCAAGGGAGGAGATCCCCATCCCCTCTGCTCTGCGCTGGTCAGGCCTCAGCTGCAGTGCTGCGTCCAGATGTGGAGTGCTCAGTGCAGGGAGACATGGGGCTGTGCGAGTGCATCCAGAGTACAGCCACAAACACGAACCCAAGGATGGAACCCCTCTCCTGTAAGCAAGGAGAGCTGGGCTGTTCAGCCGCCTGGAGAAGTGAAGGCTCCAAGGGAACCTGGTAACAGCCTTTCAATACCTAAAGGAAAGAACAAGGGAAAATGGAGGTGAAACTCTAAGGAAAATGTCTTGTACAGTGAGGGGTGCTGAGGCAGTGGCACAGGTTGCCAGAGACATGGTGGATGTGCTGGCCCTTTCAAGGTGAGCCTGGCTCAGACTCTGAGCAACTTGATCTAGCTGTGGATGGTCAGCATGCGGGAGTCGGATCACATCGCAAACCTACCTGCATACAAGCAGCGCACCAACATGGGGTGCATGATGTTCATTACCTGCTGGACAGATCTCACACCACTGACTGGAGGAGCGCAGGCAATCCTTCAACTCCATCAGGCTGCAAAATGAAATCAGAAGAGACGCAGAACAGAATTTACAACACAACAAGGATGCACACAATGCCCTTAAAAAACACCGCATGGATGCAATTAGCACATAGCCCTATGAATTACAGCCATCCAGCTTGAGATCCTCCAGAAAAGCAGAGCTCACAGCTCTGAAATCAAGCAGGAATCACTCACCCCATTCTAAGGGCTCACCCCACACCCCAAAGGAAGCAGTCTCCAGATTCACATGCTGCTCTTACACCTAGCAGCCCTTCAGTGCACTTGCGATCCCCCAAAAAGACAAGATCACAGCCCTAGAAAAGAAAAAAAAGAAACCAACTTACCCCATTCCAAGGACCAATACGTCCCCCACACTCTCAAGTGAAGGAAGCAGCTTCCAGG
>NW_011119546.1:0-507 GCF_000146605.3 Meleagris gallopavo
CTGCCACCTTCCTGTCCAATGACTTCCTTTACAGTGACAACTTTGCCTGTCCCTGGGTTAGTGCTGTGGCCAGGAGGTTGCAGCCACCCTCGTCATAGGAAACTGATACAGCATTGGATACCTCTGGCATTACAGATATCTGGGCCTTGAAACATCCCTCTCCCACTGCTTTGGAACCCAAATCGATAAGGGATCTGCTGGCACAGGTTGCCTGAGCATTGCTGCTGCTCAGGTACCTTGAAGGGCAGTATGAGTGTGGAAGTTTGTGTACTCTGTGCTTTATACAGCCTGAGGGGTGCTGCTATCAACAAATATCTTCAGTTGTGTGACTTTCAGCAGTTTCCAAGAGTCTAACAGAACAATTTCTTGTGATAAAACATTCTCATTTGTCTCAGTCTCCACTCCTTCTCTTTGCTTATTTTTCCCTTTCATGCCATTTCACTACTTTTCTCTGAATAATTGCAGAGAAGGTCATGGCTGCAGTGACCAAACACTGGTGCTTTGTGC
>NW_011119547.1:0-694 GCF_000146605.3 Meleagris gallopavo
GGAAAAAAGAAAAGCTAAAATGTAAACTAACATTATCTGAATCAAAACTTTTATAAATCACCAGAACAATTCAGCTACCATCCCAGTATAAGATGAAATTTTAACTTATAAAAAAAGCAGAACAAATCTATAATGAAACTCATATGTATTTGTGAGTGCCTTTTAGGTCACCCAAGTTTACTCAGGTCACTGAAATTTACTGAAGAAAACCATGTTTTCTAGTAAATTTTATTTACGCATATGCAGGGATTTTCACAGATTAATTTGAATTTTCACAGAAAATCAGAATTTCTTTTGTTTTTTGATTTTGAGTTCTTATTGCAAAATAGTAGTAAATTTTCCAGAAGTGTTACGCTCAGCAAAATAAATTGTTTTGTTTTGTTTTTAAACAAACAAACAAACAAAACAGCATTTGTTTTGAAGTCTGCAAATGTATTTTTAAAAATGCATATTGGATATGACAGTGATATTTTTACCCCCACAGAAATATCTGAACTACAATTAATTTCCTTATGTTTTTACTTGCCAAGATTTATTTTATTTGCCAAAGACAAAGACATGACAACAAATATAATTAATGCACAGTATATTTATCTTTATGATGTGTATTAAGTCATTTGGGGTATCTTACTTTAACTAGTACATGCTTAAAATGGTCAAGGAAGAAATAAGTTACTATACAAATATGTAACAC
>NW_011119548.1:0-432 GCF_000146605.3 Meleagris gallopavo
GATCAGGTTCTGGACCACCTGAGGACCCAAACAGCCAGGAGTCTTTGGGTCCTGACGAGATGAGTCCCAGAGTTCCGAGGGAATTCACCGCTGCACTCACCGAGCCACTCTCCATGGTATTTCAGAAGTCGAGGCAGTCAGGTCAAGTCCCTGGTGAGGAGAAAAAAGGTGACAGCACACCTCTTAGGAAGGATAGAAAGTGTGACGCGGGGAACTACCAGCATGTCAGTCTCACCTCTGTGCTGGTCACGGATCATGGAGCAGATCATCCTGGAAGTGACTCTCAAGCACACATTCCAGTGCGTCACCACCCTGTGCGTGAAAAGCTGCCTCCTAATAACCAACCTAAACCTCCCCTGTCTCACTTGAAACCATTTCCCCTTCGGCCTATCGCTATCCACCCTCCTAAACAGCCGTTGCCCCTCCTGCTTA
>NW_011119549.1:0-512 GCF_000146605.3 Meleagris gallopavo
GGTCATAAAAAAGATGTGGGCTGACTTTTTACACTGTCTGATCAAGATAGAAAAGGGAAGACTGGTTCTGAACTGAAAAAGAGTTTTCCATCAGATGTTAGCAGGGAATTGCTAGCACTCCTAACATGACATGGTGAGGCACGGGAACAGGTAGCCCAGAGCATCTGCACATGTCCCATCCTGGGAATGCTCCAGACAAGCTCAGATGGGGCACTGAGCATCCTGATGGACTGAGTGGGGTTGGAACTGGATGGAATTTAAAGTCCCTTCTACTCCAAGCCTTTCTGTGATTCTGGGGTTTTTTTGGATCCTTCCAACTCAGGATCCTGTACATCCTCTTGTGCTTCAGTGTTCCCCAATCACTTTCTCTTTCACCAAGAGTACATCTGCCTTGCATCAAAATTACCCACCTTCTCAGGCGCCTGGGATTCCATGAAGCCCAGTCTGGCTAATAAAGAAGGAGTTCAGGGAGGAACTGAGTATCACACCCTTTTCCATAAACTCCTTCACCT
>NW_011119550.1:0-500 GCF_000146605.3 Meleagris gallopavo
TACAGTCTCTAGGTCAGGTCTGTAGTATTTCAATAGATGATAGTCATACCTCTGAAGTAGCGGACCTGGTTCAAGAGGAAAGCAGGAGTTCCAAATCAGACTTAGAGGTTCCAGTTATGGCGGATCCCCTGGAACTCTGTCCTATTATAACTCAAAAAACAAAAAGGTACAAGATAGACCAGCAGGGGTGCCCCCGACCAATGGCCGCTTGCCGAAACGCATTTGCATGTGACAGCCAGACCATACACTCCTACTGAATTAATGGACCTGGTGCAGCGATTTTGGCAGAGGCCGAGAGAGAGTATACCTGCATGGCTGGTCAGGTTATGGGATTCAGGAGCAGAAAGTGTTATGGTTAATGGGCCGGAAATGGCAAAGCTAGCCACCACAACATTACATCCTGCTGTCAGGCAGAGACTATATGCTGCCATCCAGTATACCAATGAGAACCACTCAGTAATAGATTGGTTAATGGCAGAATGCCGGATGGTCTGGCCAAA
>NW_011119551.1:0-597 GCF_000146605.3 Meleagris gallopavo
ATCCCTTCCAAACCTGTGGCACTGAACTGCGCCGGCCCCTCAAAGGCTTGAATTGCAGAGCTGTGGGGGAATCAGTCTCAGTTGTCTGTTGTAGTCTTGTTGTTGTAGTTCAAACTATTTTATCACTCTGAAGATGCAGACTAGAGATAGATAGGAGGCTGGCTTTAAAAGAACTACTTGCTGATGGTGAGAAATCCTGACTGAAGACAAATGAATCCTCTACTGCAAAACCACACCTGCTTTGGTTTGGATACTTTCTTTCAGAGAGCCAGTTCACAACAGTCACCCCAGTGGAGAAGCCCAGAACACCAACAAATAGATATGAACTGACAGCAACTGAGATCCCTCCTGAGAGGAGGTAAAAGCACAGTTATCTGTATATGTTTTTGGTTTAGAGCAGTGCTGCCTTAATCAGTGAACAGCCTAGGAAGCGTTCTTCACAACAGCAAGCTATATTTCCTTTCTCCTGGATAAAATTTCCTAAATCCTCTTTCTGTATTCACTGGGAAACACTGAAAGCAGAAAAATAAATAAATAAAACTAGAAGTGACTCATCTTCAGAATGCATTCCTGTGTTCCATAGCCTAAATCCCATCT
>NW_011119552.1:0-532 GCF_000146605.3 Meleagris gallopavo
CCCTCCCTGACACCGTCTGTGGCCCCGCTCCTCCTCTCTGCAATTCAGCTCTGTTTTGGGACTGCGTTAGTGAGGTCGGCTTTGGGAAAGAGAAGCTGGGCGGCGATGATGAGGTGACTTTTGGGGGCCGTTTCCTGGGGGAGGGCAGGGCCTGGGATCCCCGCATCCTCCTGCCATAGCCAGGGGTGGGGGCCCGTCACACCCAGCGCCTTTGTTTTGGTGAGGCCAACAGTTCATTATGGGAAGAGGCTGTGTTGAACTGGTGCAAAGCTTTGGCACAAGTCAGAGCCTCTGGCAAGGGACTTCTCATCACACCGTGGTTGCACGTGCCATGGGAAGGAGCTGGCAGCTGCTTTACCTTTTCTGCCCTGGAGAAGAGGTGGCAAAGCCCCTTCTTTCTTTTGCTTCCCGCACCAGGGACGTCTCCGGAGATCTTGCGGAATATCCTGGGCGGTGGTTTGGGTACAAACTGCTTTTGAAACCTGTGCAGAAGGAGTAGACAGCGGTGTGATGCAGCGCCAATCCTTTTGCT
>NW_011119553.1:0-488 GCF_000146605.3 Meleagris gallopavo
ATGTGCCATAATCAAACAAGCCAAAAGGATGAAACCACACTGGGGGGAAGGGCGATGGCTAAAGTATAAATACGGAGAGGCATGGCAGGTTGATTATATCACCTTGCCACGATCTCGCAGTGGTAAATGTTATGTGCTTACTATGGTGGAGGCAACAACTGGGTGGCTTGAAACCTATGCAGTACCCCATGCTACCGCCCGAAATACCATATTAGGTCTTGAGAAACAAGTCCTGTGGCGACATGGTACCCCCAGAAAGAATTGAGTCAGATAATGGGACTCATTTTAAAAATTCTCTTGTAAATACTTGGGCCAAAGATCATGGCATTGAGTGGATTTACCATATTCCTACCATGCACCAGCCTCTGGTAAAATTGAACGATACATGGGTTGTTAAAAACTATGCTGAAAGCAATGGGAGGCGGTACATTTAAACACTGGGAGAAGCATTTGGCAGAGGCCACCTGGTTAGTCAATACCAGAGGATC
>NW_011119554.1:0-550 GCF_000146605.3 Meleagris gallopavo
TTTTTCTAAATTTCATCTTTTCCATCCAGAGGTAGCCCTTCATTCTTCAGAGAGCATAAGAATGAATAATATTTTGATCTAAAACTTGATTGTTATTTACAAAGACAACTTCATGCCTCAGAAATGTTCATAGCTACATCAGAAGAAATTCTGCATCTAATACCTGACTCCTCTAAAATGTCTTTAATTAATTAAATAAAGTAATTGAAATAATCATTATATGTGAATTAGTTACACTACAAAGAATAATAAAAATTCAAACCCTTAGGTTATGTCTATTGCAAAATTTTTCCACTGTGAAAATAGCAAAGAAATACTTAATGTCCACTAAATTAACTTTAAAAAAAAATAGACTAGAAATTAACTGTAAATCAGTAATGAGTTGCTATTATATGTGGCTGATTGGAAGATGTAAAGAATAGGTAAAAGTAAAATAATTTTAAAAAGAAGGAAAAATTGTAGATGTAAAGATATGTTAGATGCAATTGCGGCCTGCTGTAATCTGACTGTATAATTGTCTTACTCATTGTGAGCTGTTTTAAATTTTCAG
>NW_011119555.1:0-603 GCF_000146605.3 Meleagris gallopavo
CAAAAGGACAAAGCTCACAGCCCTCTGGGAACTGGGAGCGGCGAGAGGTGAGCAGCATCACACAGGCCTTCTCTGGCACACTGCTGGAACAACTCTCCACACCCCACCGAGCTCAGCCATTTCCAGAGAGCCACTCCTGGCTTCTTTTACAACGTCTGCTCTGCAGTCATACACAACAGCATTGCTGCATAGCGGAGCGTACGGGGGAAAGAGCGCAGTGAAATGGCACTGAAGTGGGCAAGGAAAGCTCTCCAAGGAATTACAAAGCCACAACTTACCCATGCCATCCGCCCGAGTTTCAGTCTCGGGACTCAGAGGGGAAGCTGGATCACCTCCTCCACTCACGTCTGCAAACAAACGCAGGACAGAGCAACTCTCATGAAACATCCTCCCAGTCGGAGTGGCACAGGACGCAGTTAAAGCAGGGGATTCCTTCAGGACACCGTTCTCTCCCTTCCGCACAGGAGCGCCTTGGAAACAGTTCCCGGGTACGTGCAGGGGCACCACGATCGTACAAAACTTACACCGTGTGCAGCTGCCCAGAGGAACGCCCTCCTGGAGCTCACCCCTAAACTCAACGCACGGTGCCCGCTGGCTCTGCAG
>NW_011119555.1:1992-3234 GCF_000146605.3 Meleagris gallopavo
TCCCGGTGCTCGCCACGGAGCAGCACAGGCTCCCGGAAACACACGGCCATCAGGAGGAGAGGAAACAAGCGGCAGGGCCATGGCCCCCACACTCGCACCACGCTTCCACCACCGCTGCTGCAGCCACAGTGAGCGTCGCACAGAGCGATGCCTGCGGCACAGCACAGCGTCACAGCCAGGCCTTGTGAGCTCACAGCACAGCACAGCCAGAGGACGGGGCGCTGTGACCTCACGGCTCTGCGATGCCGGCTGGAGGCTCCCCGCGGGCTTCTCCTCTTGTGATGCACTGCACCGAGGCCGGTGCTTACATCACAGGAACGCAGAACAGTGGAACGGGTTGGGTCGGAAGGGACAGTAAAGAACTTATCACCTCAACCCCAATGCCCTGGGCAGGGATGCCACCCACTGGGTCGTGCTGCCCAGCCTGGCCTTGAACACCTCCAGGGATGGAGCATCCGCAGCTTCACTTGGCAAACTTTCACAGTAACACCGAGAGGGCATTATTTCCAGTTCGGTGCACCCGTGACACCTCGGGCCATTGAGAAGAGATGCAATATGGACATGGGGTCTGGATCAAGGATGCTATTGCACAAGTTACCCACGCACGCGCAACGCGCTGCAATTAAGCACGCCGAGCGGGTAAAGCCTCTCCAGTGTGGAGGACGGTGGCTGAAATGTAAACACAGGGAGGCTGACCTTCCCACAAACCCGCCAAGTCAAGTGTCACATGCTTTCCTTTTTGTTGGTAGATCTGCAGTTTCATCAGTTTTCCTCCAGTTCTCCAGGACCTTGACTAAGGACAGCCCCTTTCCTACACCAGATATATTTCCCATTTTTAGCGTGCTTCCAAGCCTGAACTGAGGAGTGGAAACTGAAGACTCGCTGGTCCTCGCACCTCCCATCCCCAAAGTCCCACTGAACTCACCCACTGCTGGCAGCCGGACGCTTTGAGGCAGGGGGGTCTGACGGCCATCACCTATAGGATCCCACCTGGGTCTCCAGAAACCGTTGCAGCAGTCGCACTAGAAAAAAGTTGCATTAGAAAATACCCAGGCTCCTAAATCAATGCACCTGGATGATTCAGAAAACAAAGCTTCAAGGTGGGATCTCAAAGCTCCACCTGAGACAAACCCCTTTGAAATCCAACCCACAATACCATAAAAATACAACACCAGGATGAAAACCGTTCACAAAGAGACTGGTTAATGGCAGCACGCCGCATTACTTGGCCTGACAAGGTCG
>NW_011119556.1:0-500 GCF_000146605.3 Meleagris gallopavo
ATGAAATACAGGTACTATAACATCAGAGAAAAAGTCCAAGTTTTCTTAAAATGAATTTTCCACTCCCTAAAAATTTAGGAGCTTTTTAAAATTTGTACAATTTCTCTCCAGACGTAAAGAAAAAAAAAAAGAGATTATTTCTTAAAGTGTGTTATTTATAAATCATATTTTTTTTTCTTATATTTTCAAGACAGAAAATTACGGATATTTTAAGTTCCTGTAGTTCTGAGGATACTTTATAAAATTCTAACCCATATATAAGTGTAGGTACACATATTCTAGAAGTTCTTCTTGATTATAATTTTAATTACAAAAGCATCTGATGCAAGAACTGCTTTATTTCTAGGGAAAAAAAATAAATCATAAAATCCAAGTTTATTTCAGAAGAAAAATTGACATTCAAAATAAGATTTTTCTCAAACAATTTAACTTCAAATCCTTTTCTTACCTACATATTTAAAACTAATATGCTTAAAATACATTCATTTAGTTTTGTAACT
>NW_011119557.1:0-457 GCF_000146605.3 Meleagris gallopavo
TTCATTGTCTGCAGCAACTGGAGCAATCACCTTTTTGGAGAAGTTCACCTTGGTGGTTGATTTGTCTTGTAACTCTCTTACCCGTGCTTGAAGTACAGGAGTAGGTTGTTTATGCCACTCCTTCATATCTTCTCCATGGTCACGTAAGTAATGCCACAAGGCAAAACGTGATGTGGTCTTACTGTTGTCACTTGCTCGAGCAGGAGAACGTCGTCTTTTGATAGATGAGACATTAGATGCCACCGGCTGGGAGGAAATCAAGTTGATCAGCCCCTCCAATAGGCTGTTTTGGGAATTCTGGTCCCCATTTGATGTATCCGTTACCACCACGGATTTATCAGCTTCAGGCACGGTTGATAGTTTGTCTATTATATCTTCTTGTTTGTTCTCCATTCTGTCCAGCTTTTCAGCTACTTTTGTAATGGCTGAAACACAAGCTCGCAGAGGGCTTAAATGT
>NW_011119558.1:0-640 GCF_000146605.3 Meleagris gallopavo
ATCTGTTCAAAAGCCTGCTGCTGCTCCGGGCCCCATGTAAACTCATTCTTCATTCGCGTCACATGATAAAGGGGACTTACAATGAGGCTGTAGTTTGGAACATGCATTCTCCAAAAACCCACTACGCCCAGGAACGATTGTGTCTCTTTCTTATTAGTGGGTGGAGACATGGCACTGATTTTGTCAATCACATCTGTTGGGATGTGACGACGGCCATCTTGCCACTTTATACCTAGGAACTGAATCTCCTGAGCAGGTCCTTTCACTTTGCTCCGCTTAATAGCAAAACCAGCACACAGAAGAATTTGGATTATTCGCTCTCCTTTCGTGAAGACTTCTTCTGCTGTGTCGCCCCACACAACGATATCATCAATGTACTGCAGGTGCTCAGGAGCACTGCCTTGTTCCAATACAGTTTGGATCAACCCATGGCAAATGGTTGGGCTGTGTTTCCACCCTGGGCAAACGGTTCCAAGTATACTGAACGCCCCTCCATGTGAAAGCAAACTGTGGCCTACATTCTTTGGCCAAAGGAATGGAAAAGAAGGCATTAGCAATGTCAATGGTGGCATACCATTTGGCTGCCTTTGACTCTAGTTCATATTGGAGCTCTAACATGTCCGGCACAGCAGCACTCAGT
>NW_011119559.1:0-456 GCF_000146605.3 Meleagris gallopavo
ATGGAGGCTGACGGTGGACTACCGTGGCCTGAATGAAGTCACACCCCCATTGAGTGCTGCTGTGCCAGATATGTTAGAACTCCAATATGAATTGGAGTCAAAAGCAGCCAAATGGTACACCACCATTGATATTGCTAATGCCTTTTTCTCCATTCCTTTGGCCAAAGAATCTAGGCCACAGTTTGCTTTCACCTGGAGGGGCATTCAGTATACCTGGAATCGTTTGCCCCAGGGGTGGAAACATAGCCCAACCATTTGCCATGGGTTGATCCAAGCTGCACTGGAACAGGGAGGTGCTCCTGAGCACTTACAGTATATTGATGACATCATCGTGTGGGGCAACACAGCAAAGGAAGTTTTTGAGAAAGGAGAGCAAATAATCCAGATCCTTCTGCGTGCTGGTTTCGATATTAAGCGAAGCAAAGTGAAAGGGCCTGCCCAGGAAATTCAGTTCCT
>NW_011119560.1:0-558 GCF_000146605.3 Meleagris gallopavo
CTGGACATAAGCCAGTAGTGTGCACTTGCAGCCCAGAAGGCCAACTGTATCGTGGGCTGCATTCAAAGAGGAGCGACCAGCAGGGAGAGGGAGGTGATTGTCCCCCTCGACTCGGCTCTGGTGCGGCCCCATGTGCAGCACTGCGTCCAGGCCTGGGGCTCCAGCACGGGAATGATGTGGAGCTTTTGGAGCAGGTCCAGAGAAGGGCCACGAAGATGATCAGAGGGCTGGAGCACCTCTCTTAGAAAGAAATGTTGAGGGAACTGGGATTGTTTCTGTGGGAGAAGAGAAAGCTCTGGAGATAGCTCATGACAGCCTTCTAAGACTCGAAGGGAGTGCATAAGCAGGAGGGGGCAACGGCTGTTGAGGAGGGTGGATAGCGATAGGAGAAGGGGAAATGGTTTTCAAGTGAGACAGGGGAGGTTTAGGTTGGTTATTAGGAGGCAGCTTTTCACACCCAGGGTGGTGACGCACTGGAATGTGTGCTTGAGAGTCACTTCCAGGACGATCTGCTCCATGATCCGTGACCAGCACAGAGGTGAGACTGACATGCTGGTA
>NW_011119561.1:0-565 GCF_000146605.3 Meleagris gallopavo
ATAGAAACACTGCCAATCTGAAGTCTAAGAAATCTTTGCACTTAAAATTCCTTGCGTTGAAAAGTTCTCAAAGAAACCTGGAAAGGCTGCCTTTAAGTATTTCTGTTGAAAACTTCTGGGATGTCTTCCCACATCATTCACCAGGACTGTTCATATTATAGACTATTTATTCAATCAATTTTAAAACCATGTATTGTAATTATTGGCAATACTTCTTTCCTGTGGAGCTCAAGCCCTCATGAGTGACAGGGATGGGGGGCTGCAAGGGGATTCTGGTGCTAAGCTGAAAATCTATCCAGAACAAATCTGTCCTCCTGATCTAAAAATATAGGCTAAAGAAAACAAGACGTATATTCATCATTACACTGACTACACTAGAGTGTGCTTTGGTGCACACGTGCATCTAGAGACATCGCTAAGAATTTGATTGCTCCAACCAATCCTTCAGCAACTCAGTAATTCAAGATACCTAACAAAGATTGAGGCTCACTGGGCCATGGGCAAAGCAGGGAGCACATAGGAGGAAACAGGAGTTCAACTCCAGCTCTTCTACACAAAAGACAGG
>NW_011119562.1:0-494 GCF_000146605.3 Meleagris gallopavo
GAAAGGCTGCCTTTAAGTATTTCTGTTGAAAACTTCTGGGATGTCTTCCCACATCATTCACCAGGACTGTTCATATTATAGACTATTTATTCAATCAGTTTTAAAACCATGCATTGTAATTATTGGCAATACTTCTTTCCTGTGGAGCTCAAGCCCTCATGAGTGACAGGGATGGGGGGCTGCAAGGGGATTCTGGTGCTAAGCTGAAAATCTATCCAGAACAAATCTGTCCTCCTGATCTAAAAATATAGGCTAAAAGGAAACAAGACGTATATTCATCATTACACTGACTACACTAGAGTGTGCTTTGGTGCACACGTGCATCTAGAGGCATCGCTAAGAATTTGATTGCTCCAACCAATCCTTCAGCAACTCAGTAATTCAAGATACCTAACAAAGATTGAGGCTCACTGGGCCATGGGCAAAGCAGGGAGCACATAGGAGGAAACAGGAGTTCAACTCCAGCTCTTCTACACAAAAGACAGGGCGTGCTG
>NW_011119563.1:0-442 GCF_000146605.3 Meleagris gallopavo
AGCAGGAAACAGGGATTGGGACGCGAGGAAATGGGGACAAGGGAAGAAATGTCAGGACAACAGGCCTTGAAAGCTGAATGAGTGCGGGTCCAGTGTGCCCCTGTGCAATTGATGGATATATCGATGTTATGCTTTATCAGGAAGCTAAGCTATAACGTTATTACACCAAAGCAGGAAACAGAAAGGACAGATAGACTGAGCCGTGACCTGGGCTCGCAAGCACAACTCCAATAGAGTGGATCTCCAGAAGAAATCCTTCCCCACTGGCAGTCAGTTCTGAAATGGATCTAGGAGAGATGGAGCCAGGCTCCGCCCCTTCCTGCAGCAGAGGTCAATTGCCTTCACCTGTGCTCCCATGGCTGATTCTTTGCTTGCCTCAGCTGTTCCATACAGCCACCAGTCCCAGACAACGTGCAGAAGAGCCAAAAAGCTCTCTGGGAAA
>NW_011119563.1:2589-3127 GCF_000146605.3 Meleagris gallopavo
GGAAATGGGGCTGGGGAGGGGATGGGGGGAGGGAAAAGGGGAAATGAGGGCGGGGGGTGGAGAAGAAAGGGGGACGGGGGGCATGAAGGGAGAGTAGAGAAGGAAAGGGGGGGAGAAAGGAGGGAGGAAGGGATGGGAGGCAAAAAGGGGCTGAGGGAGGAGAAAGGAATTGAAGTGGGCCAAGAAGGGGCCGAGGGAGGGAAAGGAAAAGGGGATGGGAGGCAAAGAGGACGAGGGACAAATAGGGGCTGGGGGTGGCAAAGGGAATTGGAGTGGGAGGCAAAAAAGGGGCCGAGAGAGGGGGGAGGAAATGAAGGGGATGAGGAGCAAAAGGAAGGGGGGGAAGAAAGAAAAAGGAGAGGGGAAAAAACCACCAGAGGAATGGAATGGTAAGGAGAAAAATAGGGAGAAAAATAGGATAAAAGAAAAAGGGGGAAAGAAAAAGGGGAAAGAAAAGGGGAAGAAAGGGAAGAAAGGGAAGAAAGGAAGAAAAGGGAAGAAAGGGAAGAAAGGGAAGAAAGGGAAGAAAGGGAAGAAA
>NW_011119564.1:0-493 GCF_000146605.3 Meleagris gallopavo
CTCCCATTCCCATCCGGGTGTCCCCGGTCCCACGTGGCTCCTAAAGGGCAACGTTGAATTCTGTAACCAGGAAATCGATGTAGTCCTTCTCCTTCAGCTTGAAGGCCTCGGCGATGATGCGGGCAGCCTCGCGGTGCTCCTTGCCCCGCAGCCCCGTGCCGTTCACCTCCAGGATGACGTGGCCCACCTTCAGCTGCCCGCAGTTGTGTGCTGAACCCCCACGCTGTAAGGAGGGACGGGCTCAGCTCTGCCCTTCTGCTGCTGTAACTTGAGGTTTGCTCCAAGCAAAGAGCAGAGCAGGCAGCTCCCGAGGGTAGAGCTGTGGGCACTGCTCCCCAGCCCTCATCCACCTTTCTCCCTTCCCCAGCCCCCACACTTGGCAGGTCCTTGGGGCTGCCCACATCCCCTGCACGTCTGCAGTGAGCCCTCCATTCCCGGGACACGCCTTATGTTATGGGATCAGCCACAGCACGTGAACAACCCTCCACTCCTC
>NW_011119565.1:0-483 GCF_000146605.3 Meleagris gallopavo
CTCTTGTCACTTGTGCCCCTCACCTGCAACCATGGGACTGGGAGACTGGATTGGGCAGGGCACCGCAGCAAAATTCCTGCCTGTGTACCAGCAGCGATGGGAACAAGGGATATAGCTGTTACAGCTGCATAAGATAGAACGACAACAACAACAAAAACAGCAACAAAGCTGCTTCTGTGCCAGATAAATGTCACAGAGATCAGGTTTGTTTTTTTTACTGCTTTATGACTTACTATCCCGCTGTAGTGTAAAATAAATATCCGTGTGGACCTGTGAATCAGCCTTGCCCTTATTTTAGTGTAGGGGTTTGTATTTATGTTTGTGAGTATAATAACTTGTCCTTGACTGAAGGAGCTCTGTGATTTTTCTTGCTCTTTGTTAAATTTATTGTTGTGTGGTACACTTGCTGCTATTTTGATTACTTAAATTTTTTTTTTTGTCTATTTGTGTCTGAATTCAGCCTGACAGCAGTGAGAGCCCTAG
>NW_011119566.1:0-666 GCF_000146605.3 Meleagris gallopavo
AAGGAAGGAATAGCTTACCTTGCTCCAAAGATAAAGGCTTGCTAGAAAAATCCCAGAAAGAAGCAATTTTTAAATAGAGATCTTTTCTCCTGGCTGTCAGCCCTTAAATGAGGTTGGGGAGGTGTGGGCCTTGGGTCCACCCCTTCTGCTTGCACAGGTAAATTGCTTGCACCTGTGCTCCCAGGCCATGCCTCTTCAACAAGTGCTCAATCACTGTTTCAGGCCATGACTTAACAATTCCTATATAATATATTTATATATATATGTATATATATATATAATATCCTATATATATTTATGTATATATATGCATACGCATATAGAGGATTTAGGAGAAGAGTGAGTTAAAGAGCCTAGAAGTTACACTACTTCTTGGATTCTGGCACGTATACAGCTCCTAGAAGCAAGATATCATTGCAAATCGTTTGTAAAGAAAAAGACTTCAACTTCTGCATTTCCAACCCAGAGGGCTTTTAAGTCATGCTCCAGCAATTTCCAGTCAACGCCCCCAGGGAAACGTATTCAGAGTAGCTGCCTGGCATCATGGAAAGGATGAGGGGAGTGTGAGAATTGGCTTGCACAAGTAGTTAGTACATGCAGAGATTTTCCCACAGTACTGGGTGGTGGAGTTTCCCTTATGAGCCTAGATCTTCAGAGGTGGGTGAG
>NW_011119567.1:0-495 GCF_000146605.3 Meleagris gallopavo
AGGTAAGTAAAGGCAGCGCGAGAGGAAGGAGGCGGGCATGGCGACGAGGGAGGAGGAGGAACGCAGTGAAAGGAAGAGAAGAAGAGGAGCTCGAAGGAATGCAGAGAAAACGACGTTGAAAGGAGAGAAGAGAAGAGAAGGCGTGCTTTTAGAACAGATGAAAGTAATGCAAAGGCGTGGTCTGGAAAGAAAAAGAACCACGAAAAAGGAAAGGAAACAGGAGAAGGCAAAGCCAAAGGAGCAGTAAACAAATGCGAAGAGGAAAAGAAAAATAGCAAAGTAATCAAGGAAAAAAGTACAAAGAGAAAGCAAAGGCGTAGACTGCAAGAATATGGCCAAGGAAAGAATTCAAAGAAACACAGGGAGACAATAAAAAAGCCAACAAAAATCTAAGGAGAGTACGTGGGAAAAAAAGAAAGAAAAACGAATAGGGAATAAAAGAGAAGCAGCAAATTGAAAGTAGGAAAAGCAAAGCAAAGCAAAGAAAACCAAAAA
>NW_011119568.1:0-520 GCF_000146605.3 Meleagris gallopavo
TTCTGAAATAATTCTCCATGTAAGGGCAAAACAAATTATTTCTGACTACACTATGCTTCGGATAAAATTGCTATATCTGTGAGAAAATGCTATATTTTCGGTAGAGTATGTCCCATTTGGGAAAGTATAGTAGAATTTTCAGTGCAAAATGAGTGGACTTTCGAAGAGAACTGGCATTTCTAGGAGGAAATGTCTTTTTTTGGGGGAAAAGGTCATCTATCTGAGTGAAAGCTGATGTTTCTTGGAGAAAATGCCAGCTTTTGGAGAACAGATATAAGTGAATTATTCCGCAGGGAGAAGCCCTTCAGTACTTTCTCTTGCTGGTCTCTTCACTCTGTCTGCCACAGAACTGATATTTTAAGATGTGCTTTATTATTGTTCTTTCTTTTGGGGTAGAATTTGTTTTTGAAATGTGGTTACTTTATGTTGGAATGATTTTGTATGTGAAATTAATTTACTTCGGACAAGAAAGCACAGATATTTTACTAAGATGCAATTATTTTCTACTGATTTCTGTTCT
>NW_011119569.1:0-518 GCF_000146605.3 Meleagris gallopavo
CAGTTCCTGTAGAATGTCTGTGAGAAAGCAGCTCGTTGTCAGCTGGAATCAGGAGTTATTTCAGCCCCCATGGGCTGATCTGGAGAAAGGCTGTGCCAAGGTATTACAGATATCTTCTGATGTGTCTGAAGAATTTTTGGCCTGCGGAGTAGGGATAATTCTGCAGAGCTGGTGGTTTGCTTGATTAATCTGAAAGACAAGAAAGATCAATAAATAACAAAAAAAAACAACAACAACAAAAAAAACAAGATATATTGACAGCTACATTATGTACTACATGATTCCTTTCAGCTATATATATATATATATATTAAATAAGAAAGTGTAGAGCTGCCTGTTCCCTTATCCATCCTTTCTAGCTCCAGGTTAAATAAGAAATGCTATTCCTGTCAACTGGAAGATGTATTCTGGGAAGAATGGTTTTCAAACTATTTGCTTTTCTTTAAGACGTTTAGTTATGGAAAAAACAACAACAACAACGACAACAACAAGAAAACAAGAAATAAACAAACAACAAC
>NW_011119570.1:0-431 GCF_000146605.3 Meleagris gallopavo
GTGATGAATTTGTAGTGAAGATTGAAGATATAGAGACACTAAAGGTAATGTAAATATTTCCTATGAGCATGGGGAAAATACCCAACCAAAATAAAACACCAAAAGACCTCCGTATTAACTTAGCTCCAATGAACTGCTGAAAGGGGAAAGGCTGCAGATTGATGTTCTGCTCTGTTTGCTGCCAAGTTACCTCAAAGGTAACTTTCTAGTGTGGGCTATGAATATATTTTGAATGTACACGGCCCATTTTATCCATAATAATGCAAATCTCTGTCTAATAGAAGTTACTTCTATTAAAACTTGGAGTTACTTTTTTATTTTTTAATATAATAAAAATTTTCCATGGGCTATTGAGAGGCCTTTTGTTTTCCTTTTTAAGATTGCATTGGGCTCTCAGGGATAAGGTTTTAAAAAAAATAACACTTTTTTTT
>NW_011119571.1:0-545 GCF_000146605.3 Meleagris gallopavo
GAGCAAGAAGAGGATGCGGAAGCGTGCCGACGCGGGGGGGAAGGAGAGAGGCACTCTGGGCAAAGCACCTGTCCCGTTAGCGGGGCCGCAGTCCCATTTGAGTTTGAGCGTTGCCGACGCCTTGGGTGACCAGGCCGGCTTTGTGCTGGGCGACCTCCCTGTAAGCAGGGCTCGGGTCTTTGCTGTTGCTGTAGTTGGCCTTTTGCCTTGCTGCTCCTTCGGCTGCCTGGGGAGCGTGGCCCCCTGTAACGGAGGGCGAGAGCCACCTCTCCGCACCTGAGTGGGAAATGGAGCTCGCCGGACCCCGAGGCCGCCCTGTAAGCAGGGTAGTGCCATTTCCCCGCCCCTCTTCCTCCTCCGGCCCCTCGGCATCGTTGCCTGGAGGTGGCGTGTCAATGCGACGGCCCCGTACTCGGGGTGCGCGTTGCGGCATCTGGCCTTTGGCTTTAGGTGGAAGCCCCTTGGCACGTTGAGGTCTTTGGCCTCCGTGCAGGCTAGGGACAGGTCACAGGCTCTTGTCTGTCCTTGCGCGGGCGCGTGTTCCG
>NW_011119572.1:0-420 GCF_000146605.3 Meleagris gallopavo
GGGACGTTCCCCGGACTCCCACGGAGCTCAGTGTCCCCGGCACGCTGCACCCTCCTGCCGCATCCCAGGCCACTGCGATGGGCGGGCGCTGCTCGGGGGCTCCCCATGGCTTTTGGGGGGATCCACAGGGCCAGGCACCCCGTGAAGGCGCTGCAGTGCAGAGCCGTGCTGTGCCCACCAGCAGTAAAGCTGGCCCAGCTTTGTTGGCCGTGTTCACTCCCTGATGTCCAAACAAGCCCAGGTTTGAGGACCCTCTGCTCTTGCTGCCAGAGGGCTCCCTGCAACCCGCCCCATCTCTGCAGCCTCACCACGGCCGAGTGCCACGGTCCTTTCTCCGCAGCAGCACCAGGCATGGGCCCAGAGCAGTGTGAGCGAGGGGGGTGGGTGCAGGGTGCCGAAGGGAGGAGCATAGTGCTGGGG
>NW_011119573.1:0-359 GCF_000146605.3 Meleagris gallopavo
GTTTGGGTCCTCAGGTGGTCCAGAACCTGATCTGCCATGGCAGTGTGGGATGGGAAGGGGTCTGTGGGACTGAGGAAGCAATGGCAGTCCCCACCTCACCAAACCAAAGCAAAGCAGAGGGCTGTGCATAATGAGCAGTTCTCAGACAAGATGGAAGCCAAAATGGTGTTGGGTACCTGAGCCTTCTCTGGTGGTAAGCAACATCGTGCACAGAGTGCAGCCATGTGCTCCGAGCAAGGAGCACAGGTTTGTGCAAGAGGCCCGGATGCAGGGCAGTGCCTTCATGACTGTATTGTGTCCAACAGGTGGCAGCAGAGCTGCGGTGCTCCAAGTGCCGTAACACTGCCCGGAGACGATGT
>NW_011119574.1:0-483 GCF_000146605.3 Meleagris gallopavo
TTTATTTTACAGAGTTTGGGGGTGGTGGGAGGGAAGCCCGAAGAGTTGAAAGTACAGAAGCTTCTGTGCAGGGTTTGTGTATTGCATGCTGTGCCTTTTCCCCACTTTCCCTTACTGTATACTGGTTTCTCTAGTTACCACCGCTGGAATGGTGCCGTTTCAGTGCTGGAATGTTGGACGTTTGATAAGAAAATGGATCAAGTTTAATGGCGCATGCTCTTTGTGCCACCAGCAGGCTCTTGCTGAGAGCATGCTCCAAAAGCGGGAACTGTGTGGCATTACACTGAGCATGTATATGCTTTGTGTTTCTGTGCCACAGAGAAGAGAAATGAACTGTGGCATTCACTTCAGCGTTCTGAACATTTCTGCTCAGTATTTTTTAGAACCGTATAGTGTCCTCTTTGTGCAATGGTTACTTTTCTTGTATGCTTGTCGTTCACTCAGATATTTAAATGTTCGGAACAAAACATCTTGATAGCATCT
>NW_011119575.1:0-564 GCF_000146605.3 Meleagris gallopavo
ATGGGCCC
This sequence comes from Meleagris gallopavo, assembly GCF_000146605.3. Taxonomy (NCBI): domain Eukaryota; kingdom Metazoa; phylum Chordata; class Aves; order Galliformes; family Phasianidae; genus Meleagris; species Meleagris gallopavo. Next base: position 9 of record NW_011119575.1, read on the forward strand.
ATCGAGCTAAAAATAATTCACCCTTGTTCTGCCAGTCCAGGTCTATTTGGGCCACCTCAATTTTGGCAGCTTGGTCTACCTGATGGTTATTTTGCTGTTCTTCTGTAGCCCGACTCTTGGGCACATGAGCATCTACATGGCGCACCTTTACAACCATATTCTTTGTTCGGGCGGCAATATCTTTCCACAATTCAGCAGCCCAAATAGGTTTACTCTTTCTTTGCCAGTTATTTTGCTCCCACTGCTGTAACCATCCCCATAGAGCATTTGCCACCATCCATGAGTCAGTGTAAAGATAAAGCATTGGCCACCTCTCCCGTTCAGCAACATCCAAGGCCAGCTGGACAGCCTTTACCTCTGCAAATTGGCTCGATTCTCCTTTTCCTTCAGTGGCCTCTGCAACTTGTCGTGTGGGGCTCCACACAGCGGCTTTCCATCTGCGATGCTTTCCCACAATACGACATGATCCATCTGTGAACAGAGCATTATTTCTTTTCATTTTCTGGTAGTTCATTGTATGGTGGGGCCTTCTTTTGCACGTGCTACTTCTTCTCCT
>NW_011119576.1:0-716 GCF_000146605.3 Meleagris gallopavo
CTGTTGCTGGGAATAGGTATTATAACTATTAATATAGTATAGTTATCGGTATTGTAAAATGCTTACTCAGGGAAAAAAAAAGGAAAGAAAAAGATGTGAAACGATGAGAAAGTCTGAAACCAAGTTTGAAAGGACCACAAACTCATAATGATTGGGATTGTGTGCTTCTTATTGTTTAGTATTGCTTTGTAACTTGTTGTATTGAAAATAGCAACAGTAGTAATGGTTGTTGTGTGTTTTTTTTATTTTTATTTTAGTTAGAACTAAAAGGTTAGGTTAGAACGGTAGGTAGCTGCCTCAGCTTTGTGCCAGTTAGAAAGTCTGCCCAAAGACGCTGGGTGCTTAAAGGTCGGGGGGGACTACGTTCCGATACCCCCCTCGGGAGGACCAGTTCCGGTCCGCACTAACGGCCTCTCGCAGGCAGGGGCTTCGGCGATTCCGTCTGCCCCCCGCAGGGATGTTATAGAGGAAGTAAGTGAGGATGAGGGGCTGGACCCGTTTCCCCCGATACGGAAGGGGTAATGGGGACGGAGCAAACGCAGCCAGCGGCTCGAAACTACCCACTACTCCATGGGCGGTAGGCGGGGGCTCTAACGGGGCCACACCCACTAGGCTGTCGTGGACTCCACCTAGTAGACCACCCCCTCCTCGTCTTGATTGGTCAGCAGGAGCAAGAGATGCTATAAATGCCGGGATATGAAAATGGTAGAAGCGGT
>NW_011119577.1:0-513 GCF_000146605.3 Meleagris gallopavo
TAGCTCTTGCCATCCAATTGTTCATTTGCAAGATTGAGGTGTTGTATTTGAATTTCTATGCAATTAATAAGCCAAAATCCAAGAAGCTATTTATTATTTCTTTTATTCTCCTACAGTCTTGTATCCTCAAAGGGCATTGCTTTACCCCGGCTGGGCTGACTCCCATCTATACCTTAACTTTTACTGGGTTGCATTTTTGGCTCTGCCAGGCCTTCCTGATGCCTGCAATCCTGTGTATACCTGATGTAGGATTCACGTAACTTCTGGGGGGACAATATTGCTTTTCCCAGTTTGTGTTAAAGCCAGACTTATAATTTTCAGTCTCCAGTTTTCTCTACTGAATTTAATCTCTACATTCAACTGTTCTAATACGTCATGCCCAAGTAATGGTTTTGGAGAACCTGGCATGTACAAGAATTTAGGTATTCCTACTTGTTCTCCTAGCCTGTATTTAATTGGTCCCCAAAAAAGTAACTTCTCTTGCCAGTAGCTCCTACAGCCATTACAAAATCA
>NW_011119578.1:0-445 GCF_000146605.3 Meleagris gallopavo
GGTATAAAGAGTGGAATTGTGGAAAAACAAACAACAAAAATGGCAAAAAGGTTAAGGAAACAGTGAGTTTGGGATATTAGAGTTTGGGCCGGCACGAGAACACATCCCCCATACTACCCCCCCCCCACACCGCGGCTTGTAAGAACAACTCGGAGTAGGAGAAAGAGGTGTGGGCCGGAGCCTCCCGCTGTGACTCTAAAGGGTGCATTGCTTGTGAATGGGGATGGGACGGGACATTGAAAGTGAGAATAGCCGTCATCTGCAGATCTCGGAAACCCGATATCCCAGTTTGAGCACTGGAAGCCTGGGGAGGGGAGGGGGTGAAACTGAAATATAATGTTAGTAATGTATGTGATGATGAAAGTCTAGAAAGTGAAAAGGGTTTGGGAAAAACAAACAAACAAAAAAAAAAACAACAACAAGGCTGAGGAAGGCAAAGTTGAGT
>NW_011119579.1:0-414 GCF_000146605.3 Meleagris gallopavo
CTCCAGTCCAAGTCTACTTTTGCCACCTCTGGTTTGGCAGCTCTGTCTACCTGATGGTTATTTGTTGTTCTTCAGTAGTCCGACTCTTGGGCACATGAGCATCTACAGTGCACACCGGTTAGAAACGATATTCTTTATTTGGGCAGCAATGACTTTACCCACATCAGCAGCCCATTCAGGTTTACCAGTTGTTTTGTTCCCACTGCTTTAACCACCCTCATAGGGCATTTGCCATCATCCATGACTTGCAGATGACACCAAGTGGGCAGGAAGTGTCAATCTGCCTGGGGGCTGCAGGGCCCTACAGAGGGATCTGACAGGCTGAAGCCAATGGGATGAGGTTCAACAAGAGCAAATGCCGGGTCCTGGGCTTTGGCCACAGCAACCCCAGGCAACGCTACAGGCGTGGGGCAG
>NW_011119580.1:0-468 GCF_000146605.3 Meleagris gallopavo
AGCAATATTCTCTGATACCTTCAGAATGTTTGGTGAGGTGAAGCCCAGAAGATTTGGTTCCAGATTTGCAGTGGGTTGGATGCAGGGAGGAGTTCAGCCATCTCTAAAATATGGCTTTATTTGGCATTTGGATCTTCTCATCAAACAGATACTGCCCAGTATTGTAGCCTGGTCCCTGAGCAACAGCAGACCAGTGTACGGAGTGTGTAGATCTGTTCAGGAAGCCCTGTGTACTTATGTCTGTGGTTTAATTGGAACTCTTCCATACCCTGCTGCTTTAGAGAACCATTTTGTACTGAACAGCTGTATTCTGTGTGTTGTGTAAGGTAGTGACTCTCCTACCTCCATGTTCAGTTGTACAACGGCAAATGCCTTGAGAGCTGCACTGGTGCAATTGCTCTCCAGCTTGACAGCATTTGGCAGTGCTTGAGAATGCAGTCATTTGAGCTGTGCTTCCTCTCAGCCGTG
>NW_011119581.1:0-502 GCF_000146605.3 Meleagris gallopavo
TGCACCTCATCAGGTCCCATGGACTTGTGGACCTTAGTACTGCCTAGGCGCTCACGCACGTCCTCTTTCCTGACTAAAGGGAAGTCTCCCATTCCCCAGACCCTCTCACTAACCTCCAGGGTGTGGGATTCCTGCGGAAGAGCCTTTTCACTGAAGACAGAAGTAAAGAAGGCATTCAGTATCTCTGCCTTCTCAGCATCCTCCGTTACGAGGACCCCCCCCTCACTTAGTAAGGGGCCCACATTCTCTCTAGTTTTCCTTTTGCTGTTAACATACTTGAAGAAGCCTTTTTTATTATCCTTTATCACTTTAGCCAGATTCAATTCCAGGCGGGCTTTAGCCTTCCTCGTTGCATCCCTGCAGGCCCTGACTACATTCCTATATTCTTCCCAAGTGGTCAGACCCTTTTTTCACATTTCATGGACCTTCTTCTTTCCTTTGAGGTTGCGCATGAGCTCCTTGCTCATCCACAAAGGTCTCCTGCCACCTTTTCCCCAATTTC
>NW_011119582.1:0-472 GCF_000146605.3 Meleagris gallopavo
TTCGTTACCTACACAGCACTGCGCAGCTGTGATTGATACATAACCCACTTCAGAAGGCACCATACGGTGAAAGTGCATATTACTTATTCAGACAGTGTTATTACTGGAATGAGAGCTTTTTCAGAAAAAGGACTGCTAAACCTGGACTTCACTTTACCCAGTCAAAGAAAAAAAAAAAGGAAAAAGCTTACACACAGTAAAAATATGAAGACAATATTTCTTAATCATATTTGGGTTGGAAATGATTTTGCTATCCTAATCCCCTCAAATACTATTATTTTCGAGAAATCTCTCATAAAATTAGTAAGACATTAGCAAGAACATTTTGACTCTGCATATCACGTCTATGTGAGAGTTGGAAGCCATGTAGTCGCCAGCTTCAGGGGGCCAAATCTCACTGTTAGCAAGCTGCTCTAAGTAGCATGGCAGCAAGCTGAGAACACCTCTATAGCAGTGCAGGCCAAAAAAAAAA
>NW_011119583.1:0-460 GCF_000146605.3 Meleagris gallopavo
GGAATCTGAGCCGGCAGTGCGCCCTGGCAGTCAGAAGGGTCAACCATACCCCGGGGTGCGTCAGGCCCAGCACTGCCAGGCGAGGGAAGCGGCTGTCCCGCTCTGCTCTGCACTGTGCGGCCTCACCTCCAGTGCTGGGTGCAGGCTTGGGTGCCACTACATAAACTGCTATTTGAGTGTCCAAAGGAGGGCTACAGAGGTGGAGAAGGATCTGAGGGCACAGTGTTTGAGGAGCAGCTGAGGTTCCTGGGTGTGCTCAGCCCAGAGCAGGGCAGGTTGAGGGCAGCACTCATGGCGGCTGCAGGTCCTCACAGGGAGCGGAGGGCAGCGCTGAGCTGTGCTGCCTGGTGACAGCGACAGGGCCTGAGGGAACGGCATGGAGCTGTGCCAGGGGAGGGGCAGCTGGGGGTTAGGGAAAGGGTCTGCACAAGAAAGAGGTGTGTATGGAAGGGCTTCCCAG
>NW_011119584.1:0-790 GCF_000146605.3 Meleagris gallopavo
AAATAATCTACAGAATCCCCAGAAAATATCCGTATCTACAACAGGTTGAGAAGTATGGCTGACATCCTTAAATGTGAATTAAAGTTTAACATGAGCGATGTGCTTCTTTAAAGTTTAACATGAGTGATGTGCTTCTTTATAGCAGCAGGTGTAAAATAACATCTAAAACTGTACAGCTTTCTTAGCTAGAAAGTAAGGACAACTAACTATTGCACATTGAGAGTTGTGCAGCTAACGCTTCCTGAAATTTAGGAAGTCTACAAAAAAAAAGTACTTAATGAGAAAGAAAAGTGAGCCATCTCAAGTCCTAAATCATGCTACATCATGCTCCCATCATTAACACTTGGTTAATTAGAATCCCATTTACTCCATTAAAAAATATCCTTACATTGATTCCAAACAATACACAAATATATTCCAGGAGAGACAGACCTAAAAAACAAACAACCACACAGCTGAAGCATTAAAAGACAGTAGTTAACTCAACTGAATTTCAAGGTACTGTATACTCCGTTACACTAGGCATAATACATTGATATAATCCATTATATACACCAAGTTATTTTCCTTCTCTCTTCCAGTTAGAAGATTCATGCTTATGCGCTGGTTCAATTGTGATAACCTAGAAAGTTCTTTTTATTCTTACAGTGTTAACATGCTCTTCTGTTCTCATCTTTTGAAGGCATAACTTGCTTGCTTCATCTTCCCTTTACTTACAATTGCACTTAAGGAAATGTCTAAAAGCATCACTCAAACAGCTCAGATGATGAACCAGATATCTAAGTCATGC
>NW_011119585.1:0-477 GCF_000146605.3 Meleagris gallopavo
CATTGGTAGCGCTGGGAACGTTTTTAGAAAACAGTTCTACTCGGTTAAAAAGGTATAATAGAGATGTTAAAGAAGGAACCCTCTCTCGTGTTGAGCACTGGTGAACAGAGAAACATCTCCCAGCGAACGCAGAGGCAGCTGATGTGACTGCCTCTGTCCTCAGCAGCTTGCTCCAAGGAAGCCCGCAAAGCATTTCAGTGCGGGGCTGCTGCGGGAAGCTGTCAGAACAGAGCACTCTGTCCTCTTGCAGAGTACCGGGATGCTCTTACAGCTGACTGACGGCTGCTTTGTCTGTGGCCATCGCTCCCGAGGAGCGCAGCAGTGCTGAGAGTTGAAACGGGGGAACGTTGCGCTCCCTGGAGGATCCTGAGAAATGAGTGACCCAGGGCAGGTGCTGGAGAGGAGCCGCAGGCTGTTATCGTGGCGGCTGAGCACCGCTTCTGGCAGCACGATGGATGTGCCTCTGATAAGGCCGCC
>NW_011119586.1:0-515 GCF_000146605.3 Meleagris gallopavo
GCTCCTGGTGTGGGAAATTCTGTCCTGTGAGGTGTGAACCCTTTGCTTAGTTGACTTGTTGCAGCAGGTTTCTTTCTCCTGCTGAAGCCTTCCAGAGTGCTTCTGTACACATCCACGGCCTTTGCCTCTTTCTGTCCTTCTTTCTTTGTTGTGTTTGACGCTCTGCAAGCTGGGAATTGCCAGGGAACAGCTCAATGTGCTGTGGAGTTCAGGGGGACAAACTGCCAAGAAACACTGCGCAGCTTCAAAGCCCCGAAGCTTGGAGAGAGGAGAGATGTGCAGCGCTCTGCCTGGTGCAGGACACGATGGGCTCTGCAAGGCGCTTTCCACCAAGCCCTCGGATCCGTGCTCCAACTGCATCCAAAGCAACCCAGTGCCCTGTGCTTGTTGCCCCCGGAGCTATCGGTGCCAGGAGGTGCTGCTGCGTTGCAAGGACGTTGTGTCAGCAGCGTGACGTCAATGGGGTTGTTTTATGGCACTGAAACAGTTGAGCTGTGTGCCTCAAGACTAAGGTA
>NW_011119587.1:0-491 GCF_000146605.3 Meleagris gallopavo
CAAGTTGCAGAGGCCACTGAAGGAAAAGGAGAATTGAGCCAATTTGCAGAGGTAAAGGCTGTCCAACTGGCCTTGGATGTTGCTGAACGGGAGAGGTGGCCAATGCTTTATGTTTACACTGACTCGTGGATGGTGGCAAATGCTCTATGGGGGTGGTTACAGCAGTGGGAGCAAAACAACTGGCAAAGAAAGGGTAAACCTATTTGGGCTGCTGACCTGTGGGAAGATATTGCTGCCTGAATAAAGAATATGGTTATAAAGGTGCGTCACGTAGATGCCCATGTGCCCAAGAATAGGGCTACTGAAGAGCAGCAAAATAACCATCAGGTAGACAGAGCTGCCAGAATTGAGGTGGCCCAAATAGATCTGGACTGGCAGAACAAGGGTGAATTATTTCTAGCCCGATGGGCCCATGAGACCTCAGGCCATCAAGGGAGAGATGCGACATATAAGTGGGCTAGAGACCGAGGGGTGGATTTACTATGGATGCT
>NW_011119588.1:0-481 GCF_000146605.3 Meleagris gallopavo
TGGGTTAGTGGTGGGAGAGGGAATGAAAATACATTTCAGCATAGTATTTTCACATGAATAGTTAAGAGTAAGAGGGAAAAAAACACAATGATTATAACATACATTATGTCTAGCACTCATTTTTAACCGTATTCCTAAAATTGTTATGAGGATGAATGCTTCCCTCCTATCACTAGAACCCTGTTTTTTTCTCTGATGACATATTTATTGAAATTGCAGTAGCATCTCCATCAGTGGCTGTGTTCTCCGGTCTGTATGCACATTGCATGTTTTCTCCCCTTTTGCATGAGATAGCAGCAAAATTACATCGTAGGGCCATGTTCTGCCTTTATTTCCTGTCTGTCAAATACCACTTTCAGGGAAAACAAATTACAGTGGTCATCACAGTGTGGTATTTGTACCTGAAAAAGCACACAAAAAGCATACACAAAAAGTGTCCCATACAAAAGCAATGCAAATACGATTATGAACTGAACTACTG
>NW_011119589.1:0-500 GCF_000146605.3 Meleagris gallopavo
TCAGAACTGTGAGTTTTAACTTTGTTTCCACTATTGCCAGTATCATCAAAGAAAAAAGAAAAAAACAATAAAAAATGAAAATAAATACTTTCTTAATCTTACAGTGGGAATTTTTGTAGGTTTTTTTTTTTAGATTTTCTGGTTTGTTTAGCCTCTATTGCCATTTCTATTCCTAATGAGCGTGGAGAAGAGTTTGAAAACACTTCTCAGAGTGTGGGCCAATCATGTATCTCTGACATACGCTGTTTTAAAAAATCACCAAGTGTCAGGGAGTTCACAATAAAATTGCAGGAGTTGGAAGATGTATTTGTTTCTTTAACTGACTCATCAGTTTGCTGTGACTGAACTGAAATTTTAGCCATTCTTTGACGTGGCCTCATAGACGACTAGCTGTTACCTCAAGCTCAACCCTCACTGTGTATTTCTTCCTGAATCACTGCAGTTAACATCACCTTTGCACTTCTTATAGATACTGTTCAAGGTCCAAGATAATGTCCTAA
>NW_011119590.1:0-863 GCF_000146605.3 Meleagris gallopavo
GTCCCTTGTTTCTCAGTTATAATGGGCTCTCAGTGTCATGAGCCCGTTCGCGTAAGAATTTGGGAGTGGCGTTCACTCCATGAATCTTATCACAGTTAGTGTCCCTAGTTGCTATCATGCAGACTCCACCAACCTCCAACAGATAGATACAGCTACAATATACACTCCTAAGGGGGAGGCAGGAATGCATTTTTTGATGAGCATAGATATGCTGTAGTAGATGTAACAGTGACTTAACAAGACTGGACATGGCTGGATGCACTTGGTTGTTTTCCACCTAGAGGACAGGTTACACACACCTACAGCACACAGCTCTCCTGCTGTGTCGTGAGGATCAGAGCGAACCCCATGGCTGTCTGAACTCTTCCAACCACAGAGGTAAGGTTCCTCAGCACAGCTGGATCCACTCTTAGTCCCAGATGCAATTACTAAGATGCAATTATTTTCTTCTGATTTCTGTTCTATTTCAGCTCAGCGTAGTTTACTCAGCCAGGCTGGTTGTACGTGTGAGCGGACGGACGCTTCGAGGAGCTGGACGCTCTGCACTCTGACAGATGGCCCAGGAAACCTTACTGCCATAATCAAAGCTATGGTAATGTACATCAACAAAAGCAGAATCAACAAAGGAAGTGTTCTGTTCCAAACTTTGGCTTACGCCATATCTGCGAATATCCTGTACAGTGCTTTTGTAGCTGTGTTACCGAGACCAGCAGAAGTCTTTTTTTCTACCTAAACTCATAAATGAACTTAATTTGATTACACACTGGAGGAGGAATTTGTGTTTTTTATTAGAAATACATAGAGTTTGTAAAATAGCTACCATCACTGAGACAGTGGAATAAATAGTTGCAGGTTGATCCTGT
>NW_011119591.1:0-312 GCF_000146605.3 Meleagris gallopavo
AGTCTGTAGCCCTCTTATATTTCATTTCCCTTCCTTGATTGCCTGAGGTCTCCTGGGCCCACCGAGCCAGAAATAATTCCCCCTTGTTCTGCCAGTCCAGGTCGATTTGAGCCACCTTTGGTTTGGCAACTCTGTCTACCTGATGGTTATTTTGTTGTTCTTCAGTAGCCCGACTCGTGGGCACATGAGCATACACAGTGCACACGGTTTACAGTCCATAATCTTTATTGGGCAGCAATGTCTTGCCCAGTTCAGCAGCCCATACAGGTTTACCCCTCTGTTGCCAGTTGTTTTGTTCCCACTGCTTTAACC
>NW_011119592.1:0-616 GCF_000146605.3 Meleagris gallopavo
CTACCAGGTGCGAAAGCTGATGAACACACTTCACTCCTGGGTTGCACAGCTATGAGTTGAAGCACCTTCACACTGTTCGGCCTCTCCAGGGACTTCACACAGCTTTAAGTACCACCATTTAGACACAGACTCATATCGCTGCACAGCCACCAACGGCCGCTGTCGGCCTCTCTATTCCTTCCATAGAGCACTGCCATCAGTCCCTCTTTGCACTCAAGACTCTCCTGTTTTCTCAGGTATCTCCTTTGTTGCACTACGGGAATGGTATTGCCATTAGCTACCGCAACCACCGCCAACCAAACCAAAACAAAAAGAACTTTCAGAAAGACCCCAAAAAAACCCCACTCTGTTTGCCATGATGAAAATGCATGTGCAAAAGCACAGCACTCACCCATGGCAAGCAGAGCATCCAGCAGGTCTGCTGACATCTCAGATTTAATGCAGTGCCCCAGGATACATCAAAGGCTGGACGAAGAGTCCATGATATAAAGACAGTGATAGTTGGCATCAAAAAATATTTGACTCCGTAATGCTGGCACTCGGGATGTGGGGGAGAAAAAAAGGAGCAAAAAAGAGGATACGGGTAAGAAAGAAAAGCAGAAGAGGAGTACAGGAT
>NW_011119593.1:0-493 GCF_000146605.3 Meleagris gallopavo
TCATACTTGAGAGGCATACTTCAAGGCTTACTTGTATTTCTCTCCATCTAATTTCTAGATATTAATATTAGAACCTAACAACAGTACATACTACATATTCTCTGTTTTCAGTTCTACATTTCAAGGTGATATATGAAAATGCAAACCACTTAATCTAAAACACATCTTTATCACTTTAATTTTTAGTATATATTACTTTGTCTATTCTGGCTGGATTATGTGGAATTTAATTCCAACTCGTAATTGTGGTTTTCTAAGAAAAGCAGCATGGATTTAGTGTTGAGTAAAACCCAACCAGGCTTCATTCCAGGTTCTGGTACTAATTTATTTGGTGATTAGAAAAAGGCATAAAAACGTCATGTGTGTTTGTGTGAGATTCTGTTTTTGTGAGCAGCTGTGTTACCATTTTTGCTGGTTAAGAATTAACATGTTGAATTAAAAATATATATATATATATATATATATATGTATGTATGTATGTATGTATATATGG
>NW_011119594.1:0-880 GCF_000146605.3 Meleagris gallopavo
GAGGTCTCTGTGGATGGCATCCCGTCCCTCTGCTGTGTCACTGCACCCCACAGCTTGCTGTCCTTAGGGTGCACTCAACCCCACTGTTGATGTCCCTGATGAAGGGGAAACCCAGATACTTGTACAAACTGGGCGTAGAAGCCCTTGGGAGCAGCCCTGCGGAGGACTCGGGGATCCTGGTGGACAAAGAGCTGGACATAAGCCAGTAGTGTGCACTTGCAGCCCAGAAGGCCAACTGTATCCTGGGCTGCATTCAAAGAGGAGCGACCAGCAGGGAGAGTGAGGTGATTGTCCCCCTCTACTCGGCTCTGGTGTGCGGCCCCATGTGCAGCACTGCGTCCAGGCCTGGGGCTCCAGCACGGGAATGATGTGGAGCTTTTGGAGCAGGTCCCGAGAAGGGCCACGAAGATGATCAGAGGGCTGGAGCCCCTCTCTTAGAAAGAAATGTTGAGGGAACTGGGATTGTTTCTGTGGGAGAAGAGAAAGCTCTGGAGATAGCTCATGACAGCCTTCCAAGACTCGAAGGGAGCGCATAAGCAGGAGGGGGCAACGGCTGTTTAGGAGGGTGGATAGCGATAGGACAAGGGGAAATGGTTTTCAAGTGAGACAGGGGAGGTTTAGGTTGGTTATTAGGAGGCAGCTTTTCACGCACAGGGTGGTGACACACTGGAATGTGTGCTTGAGAGTCACTTCCAGGATGATCTGCTCCATGATCCGTGACCAGCACAGAGGTGAGACTGACATGCTGGTAGTTCCCCGCGTCACACTTTCTATCCTTCCTAAGAGGTGTGCTGTCACCTTTTTCTCCTCAGCAGGGACTTGACCTGACTGCCTCGACTTGTGAAATACCATGGAGAGTGGCTCGGTGACTGCAGCGGTG
>NW_011119595.1:0-520 GCF_000146605.3 Meleagris gallopavo
CTGAAGGCTATCAAAGATGACTTCAGGCGACTGGGGCGGGTAGTTGAAGGAACAGGTGTGCAGGTGGTTATTACATCTGTACCTTCAGTGGCAGGAAACGATACTGGGATGAGCCTAAAAACCCATCTCTTGAACAAATGGCTTAGGAGTTGGTGCAAACACGGGAGTTTTGTTTTTTTTTGATCATGGGGCAATTTACTCGGCACCTGGCATGATGGCTGCAAATGGAAGCAGCCTGTCTCCATGGGGAAAGAGGGTTCTAGCCAAGGAACTGGCAGGACTTATTGACAGGTGTTTAAACTAGGTATGAAGGGGGAAGGGACAAAATGAGGACTGCTGGGACTGAGAGGGCAGTTCGAGGCTCCAAGCAGAACTTGATGGGTGGAGACAGGGGGAGTTTCAAAAGGCTTGGGAGAGGGTAGGGGGATGGCTGGCTTCTCTTAAGTGCCTGTATACTAATGCGCGTAGCATGGGAAATAACAGGAAGAGCTGGAGTTCTGCGTGCAGTCGCGAGGTCATG
>NW_011119596.1:0-455 GCF_000146605.3 Meleagris gallopavo
CAGGATGGAGTTGCTCGAGAATACTAGAGTTTGCAGATTCAAAATCAAGCCTAGAATGCCAGACCTGAAGACTTTTCAGGAAATACGACAATGAAAGATAACATTAAATAAGTAAATAACCCAATGCAGCCACGTTATTTAAATTGGCCTTGAAAGCTACCAGTGTCTAACTACTGTTATTTTAGAGTTGTGCCCCTCTCTTAGCAGCCACCAATTTACTCAGCCAGCCATTACAAACCTTAATTTTTCATAACTATGCAAGGGCTGATCCAAAAGGAATGCCTCCTATTTTATAATGCTGGCCACAGCGTCACAGGTGGACACAGCAGAGGTTGAACCTTCCTGCCAGCACTCAGTTCATTTTGTAGCCAGGGCGACAGATGGCAGCAGAGGCCAGGATGACAGCACAGCACCTGACGTGGAGGTGCACACGGAGCACAGGGCTGGTCACTGAA
>NW_011119597.1:0-418 GCF_000146605.3 Meleagris gallopavo
TTCTATTTGCTTCTGGTTTTGTTTTTTTGTAGGTTTTTCTTGTGGGTTTGTTTTTTTTGGGGGGGGGGATGTTTATTCTTAGATATCTGTGTAGTGTAACAGAAACTCCCCTGAAAAACAATATTATCAGCTCTGTAAATATTTTTCTAAAATTTGGAAGTCGTTTTAAATTCAGTATGGTAAATTAATAAGGAGTATTACAGTGAGTTGCACTGCAGCCTCCTCAGCACGCAGTAAGAGTTACAAGGCCACTTCTCCTGATGTGATTTCAGGGGTAATAAATTAAAGTGTCAGCTGAAGCCCCAAACCACTTGAATTTATTTGATTCATTAGTAGTATATTAAACTGAGGAAATGTTATTTTGGTATTGAAATGTACACTGGATAGCTATAACAAGTATGCCACTGCCATATGTAAA
>NW_011119598.1:0-764 GCF_000146605.3 Meleagris gallopavo
GAGGGCGTTCCCTGCTGCAGCACAGAGCACAGCCCTGAGGGCTGCGTGTTCCCATATGGGCTGCAGGCTGTGCAGCCCACTGCAGCCCGGTGCCCAGGGCTGCCCTGCGGATCCAGGGTCCCCTGCTGTGCCCAGGGTCTCTGCTGCCTGCCAGGCTCAGCACTCAGCCCGCCCAGGGAGCTGCCCAGGGCTCTGCGGGGAGACGTGTCGGGGAAGGAGCCCCAGCAGGGCAGGGCAGGGCATGGGGCTTCTACTGCCTCAGCTGCTGCATCCTAGAGCACTTCATGGCACCTTTCCATGTCTCCATCTTTCACAAAAGGACCTTGCAGAGTCCGTGCTTTCGGTTTCTTCCTAAAGGAGTGTGAAAATTTCTTTGAACTGAGCACCGAGACACCAGAATCATTACAAGGAGATGTCACAGAATTGCAGAGGTTGGAAAAGACCTTCAAGATCATCGAGTCCAACTGCAACCTGACCGTGTCACTCTAACAGCCCACCACTAAATCACATCCCTGAGCAAACTAGAAACTCTACCCAGGACACTGAGGTATTTTGTTGTGGATTAACTGTAACGCTAGAAGTGCTTTGTATTTCGGAAATACGCCATTCAGACAGATGAGCTTCATTTCAGAAACATGGATAGAAAGCCGTACGGTACCACTATGCGCTGTATCCATTTCCACATACGCCCTAGGACTCTGCATCTCCGCAAGCTTTGTACACTTTCAGAGCAAAAGCTACCAAATCTCTATTTGAAACTTCAT
>NW_011119599.1:0-550 GCF_000146605.3 Meleagris gallopavo
AGGCACAGCAAAGCAGCAAACAAAGACCAATCTCTGAGAGGGGGCTGCTTACAGAAATAAACCCGGGGCCTGCCTACAGAAAGCCCACACCTTTCACTCCCAGTAAAGCTCCACCATTTTGACAGCCAAGCCAATAACTACCACTTCACTTCTCATGACTCTTCCCTGAGCTCCAGAACAAATAGTTACTCGAGGTCGCCTATTGCAACTGCAACTGCTCATAACTAATAATCAAGATTATATCTTTCGTGACATAAGCAGCTCACTTCTGCTTGGTGGCAATGACAGCCCATTCCCATTGCATCCCTTCGTGTCACAGCTGGCTTTCTGACAGCCTCCTGGATGATTCCCCCCAAAAGCACCCTGCACTTATTCTGAAGAGTGAAAGAAAGGAAGGTTCATGGAAACAGGCACTCAAGGCTTGCAAGAGATGCAGTGCTCCAGATCAGAGATAGGACCATCACAGTGCCAGAGCACACTTTTATCACTAAAGGAAACATTTGAGAGCACATTCACAACCTCTGCATAAGCTGTAACGATTCAGCATCTT
>NW_011119600.1:0-418 GCF_000146605.3 Meleagris gallopavo
TTTGTCTTTAAGAAGCATTTCATGATATGCATCGAATTTGGCAGCCAGCAGAAGAGAAGGCTCCGGGGAGACCTCCTAAGGGCGGCCTTCAGTATCCCAAGGGGGGCGTGCAAAAAGACAAGGGACAGAGTCTTTAGATTGGACATAAGGAAGAAGTCTGTTACAATAAGCGTGGCACTGGAACAGGGACACTGAGGGATCCTGGGGATCTCTGGAGCCCTGAGCACTGGGCGCCAGGGCCTGGGGATGGAGGGGGATGGGACAGCACCATCCCCCTACCCCCTTTCCCAGGGGGACCGACCTGCCACCCCAACGACCTTCCCTCGTGCTCTGAGGGGCTGTGCAGAGGAGGGTCTCAAGCTGTCCTACGGATGGCCCAGAGTCACTGTGGAGATGGGACAGGGGCGTGTGGCTGCTG
>NW_011119601.1:0-476 GCF_000146605.3 Meleagris gallopavo
ATAAGCAGTTTCAAATTTTGGGCAGTTTGGGTGGTAGTGATCATGAGATGGTGGAGTTCAAGATCCTGAGTGGAAGAAGCAAAGCAATAAGTAGGATTGCTACCCTGGACTTTAGGAGAGCCAACTTCGATCTCTTCTGGGACCTACTTGGAGCTATCCTGTGGGCTCGGGTGTTAGAAGGTAAGGGGACCTCTGAGAGCTGGTCAGCATTTAAACAGCTCTTCTTCCAAGCTCAGGATCGGTGCGTCCGTGTGAGCAAGAAATCGGGAAAAGGTGGCAGGAGACCTTTGTGGATGAGCAAGGAGCTCATGCGCAAGCTCAAAGGAAAGAAGAAGGTCCATGAAATGTGGAAAAAGGGTCTGACCACTTGGGAATAATATAGGAATGTAGTCAGGACCTGCAGGGATGCAACGAGGAAGGCTAAAGCCCAATCTGGAATTGAATCTAGGCTAAAGTGATAAAGGATAATAAAAAAA
>NW_011119602.1:0-431 GCF_000146605.3 Meleagris gallopavo
GACATGGCTCTGACAGCCCATCAGCACTGGGGAGACCTGAAGATGGGGAAAGAAAGAACACCCGGTGAAAGCAACGTGAGCACGAGGGACATCCGACACCAAGCCCAGAGGACCTCAGCGAGCGTGTTAAACAGGACACGGCAGGGATCAACATACCTCGGCACAGAGACTAAGCAGTGCATATTGGCATCCACCTCTGGCTGCGGTTTCCTGCTGCTTCCACCAAGAGCCTGGCTAAAGTCCTGGCACCGCTCGCGAGGGCCGCAGTTCCACACTGCAAGTGTTTGGGCACAGGACAACGAAAGCAGAGACCGCCTTCCGGTAGGGACACCAATGTCACTTACCCCGCTCCAGGGATCAGGGCACAGCCAACGCAACAACTCAGGGGGAACCACAAGGCCAACAGCATCTGGCAAACTCGGCACAGCTGG
>NW_011119603.1:0-517 GCF_000146605.3 Meleagris gallopavo
CCCAATACAAGAAAGACAGGGAGCTGTTGGAGAGGGTCCAGAGGAGAGCCACGAAGGTGATCAGGGGACTGGAGCACCTCCCCTACGAAGACAGGCTGAGGGAGCAGGGCTTGTTCAGCCTGGAGAAAAGAAGGCTGCAGGTGACCTCATTGCAGCCTTTCAATACCTAAAGGGAACCTACAGAGGGGAGGGGAATCCACTCTTTGAAAGCGTAGATAACAGCAGGACAAGGGGAAATGGTTTGAAGTTGAAGGAGGGAAGATTTAGGTTGGCTGTCAGGGGGAAGTTCTTTACAGAGAGAGTGGTGAGGTACTGGAACAGGCTGCCCAGAGAGGTTGTGGATGCCCAATCCCTGCAGGTGTTCAAGGCCAGGTTGGATGGGGCCCTGGGCAGCCTGGTCTAGTGTTAAATGGGGAGGTTGGTGGCCCTGCCTGTGGCAGGGGGGTTGGAAGATTCATGATCCTTGAGTTCTGTTCCAACCACGGCTATTCTGTGATTCTACAGAATGGTCAGTCAC
>NW_011119604.1:0-540 GCF_000146605.3 Meleagris gallopavo
TGGCCTCGCTCGGCGGAGTTTTGCGGGAGGCTGTGGATGGCGGGGCCCGATGCTGCGGCGAGGATGGCGACGGCCCCGTGTGGCTGTGGTGGTGTTTTACGTTCTGCTCAACAGATTGAACAGCCCGATTGTGCATTTTGGTAAATTGTCGTTTCTTCAAGCGAGCAAGTAAGCAAAACAGCGCCGGGCGGCCGGGGAGTCTCTGCTCCAGCAGCGGCGCGCGCTTTCCCCTTCCAGCTGACAGTCTTCATACGGTTCACTCCCCGGTGTTCGTGGCTTCATAATATCTCTTGCGCAGGCGTGGGCCTGTTGCTGGGCAGCCGTCCTTTGTCTTGTCAGATGGGGGGGAGCTGGGATCTTCGCAATGCATCCGCTCGTGATCCTCACGCAGCATCTTTAAAGCTGTACGAGTCCTGGGGTCCGTACCTTAAAGCGTTACGCTTGTTGGTGTTTCCGGATGTCTGTAGTAGGAACTGGCCCCCGCTGTTACTGCAGTTTTCTAGTGATAAGCTTAAGTTTTTGTGCGTTGGTGTTTCAGGT
>NW_011119605.1:0-499 GCF_000146605.3 Meleagris gallopavo
ACTAGATGATCCTTTAAGGTCCCTTCCAACTCAAATCATTCTGTGATTCTAAGATTCTATGACACTGTGATTCTATTACTGTGGAGAGTACGGATCTTTTGAATACAAAGTATTCATAATTTGTTCAAAGCTTGCTTGTTCTGATCACTCTAAAATGTTCTCTGTTTCTTACATGAGATTAGTAAGCTCCTCTCATCTTTCTGAAGTGACATTTTGTGAACAAGGGCTGTATATTGATGCAGATTTTTTATTGTTTGATTATTTATAAACTGAAAAGGAACACATTTATTTGGAGTGTGAGAGATTACATGATGATCAAAATATTAAACATTAAAGTTAACATAAAGACTGTCATCAAATTAGGTAACTTCAAAGAAAGAGCAGAATCTCCTGTTCTTTTTAAAATTTCATTATTCTTTTTCTTCTTAAGATATTGCTGTATAGCTTGACAGAATTTAAGTTACTTGGAATATGGTCAGATTTAATTAAATGCTTTTTT
>NW_011119606.1:0-507 GCF_000146605.3 Meleagris gallopavo
CTACTAAAAGTACAGGTAGCTCAGAAATCCAGGCTGTTTTGAATTAGCGTTCTCAATTAAAACGCAACCCTGCAGCCAGTGCTGTGAATCTTTATCCCTGGACTGTGAGACACTCCTGGCAGTGGATTCTCTCTCTGTACCGCTGGTTTGTAGCAGTCATTGTTCCCTGTGCCTCGCTGTCCCTCTGGGTTCTCTGTACGCGTCCCTTTCTGGAATCGTACTTCTCATTGGGAAACCCCCTCGCAGCCTTTCCTCTTTGCTTTTGTGTGTGGAACGTCTGTGTTTTATCCTCCTTTACACGAACTTTATGACAACCTTTGGGCTGTAATAGCCCTGACAACGAAAACACAATGTGCGTTTTAAAGTGACGCTGCTGTGCTTTGTACCAATTTCAATCAGTGCTCCTTTGGTCTCTTAGGAAGGACAGGGCGAAGCGGAGCGGCGTGAAGCTGTGTGCATTCCCTGCTGCGGAGCCGTGCTGGTGGGGGGGGTTGGTTTGGCTTTTTT
>NW_011119607.1:0-629 GCF_000146605.3 Meleagris gallopavo
GTGTACACAGCGTGCACACAAACTGCACCTCATCTCTTCCCATTTATCCCCCCACCATTTCTGCAGGCATTTAGAGGCACTAAACGTCTCTGAGTGGAAGGCTCGTGGACAAGACTGCATGCACAGGACATTTCTCACTTTTTTGGTGCGAGAGCACTGCTTGTCTACATGACCAATATTTTGCAAACAACCACCAACAACCATCGCAACTAACAACTGAAATGGCATTTCCCT
This sequence comes from Meleagris gallopavo, assembly GCF_000146605.3. Classification (NCBI taxonomy): domain Eukaryota; kingdom Metazoa; phylum Chordata; class Aves; order Galliformes; family Phasianidae; genus Meleagris; species Meleagris gallopavo. The sequence continues at coordinate 235 of NW_011119607.1, forward strand.
GTAAAAAAAAACAACCAACAAAAGGACAGCCTGTCCAAAGACCTCTCCTCACACACTTGCCCAAAAGGCCAGAACCATTATTCCGTCTGCCAGGCTTACTCACAGAACACCAGGCTTCTCTCCACCGGGCATCACATGGACACAAACAGGCTGCTGGGGCGGGAAGGCAATTTCACCTGAGCATCTCACCACAGACGTTCCCTCCGCTCTGCTCTCCTGCAAAGACACGAGGAGAAAAGCCTCAGCTCCTCCGAGCAACAACTGGAAACAACTCCAGAAAATTCTACCACTCAAAACCAGTTCCTGCAGACGTACAAAGGAGTCCTTCCAAGTTCACGCGTGCTTACGCTGTGGCCTTTGCAGAAACACGCTGCCTTTGTGCTGCTGGCTCCTGA
>NW_011119608.1:0-450 GCF_000146605.3 Meleagris gallopavo
ATGTGGGTCACCTGCGCTAAATCAACAGGCCAGACCAACTTCTGCTTAGCGCTTGCTTCTGCCACTGATCCCTTCCAAACTTGTTTTAAAGGGATGCTGTTTCTCAATGATTCTGACTTTTCTGCTTACTCCACAGGACATGCGTGACATCCACTCTGAATGCACGGGAAGCTTTAGTTGTCCTTATACCAGGGGCTGTTGCTGGGAATAGGTATTATAACTATTAGTATAGTATATTATTGGTACTGTGTGGGAATCAAATGTTGTTTCTGCATTAGAATTGGATAATATATATTTTTTTATTTCATTGATCTCCGCTGTCGTAGTTCTTTTTGGGTAGTCTTTCTGCTTAACTTGGGAAGATCTCTGATAGTTTACGTCACTTATCCTCTAGATGACCCTTCCCAGGGACGTCACGCTCTGTATATAGGTGTATATAGGTGTATATAA
>NW_011119609.1:0-867 GCF_000146605.3 Meleagris gallopavo
TGTTAGTTAGATTACTTGTTACAGAGAGCTAGAACCTTGTAGCAAACAACAGCTTTAAAAAGGACTAATTTTAAGTCATTTTCTCATCTTTATTGTGGTTTTTAAAGGTTACAGGAATCTCTGGGACATAGGTCTATTCTCCATAAAAGATGAGTTCAGTTTTATGAACTAGCTGAAAGTGAAATGAAAGGATTGTTCTTCACTACTTTTGTGTTGTCTGAGTAGTCTAAGAGATGCATGATGCAAGCATTAAATGTCACACTGGTTGAGTCCATAATGCCTCAGATTAAAGGTTTTGAAATACAACCACCCCAATCACTAGTACATTACAAAAAGATATGTGGATAAAATTAAAACAAATTAGTGTTAGAAAGTCCAAATCAGCACTCACATTATCATTAAATTTCTAACTTCAATTTCTTGGAGAGCTTATTTATGATAAAGGAGATGCTAGGCCCAATTTTGGCTTCTTTTATGTCAGTGAAATCATTTGTGAAATATTAGCTGTTTAAAGATAGTGAGAAAACTGACTCTTTGTACATGTCAACTTTTTAGTACTGACTTTTATCAAGACAATATTCTCTAACGTCACACTGTTATCAGTTATACTGCAATGGCCAAGCTTCCTTCCGTGTGACAAAGCATACACTGTCTTGTCACCCAGTTAAAGGTTTCCTCTTCACCAGAGTTGATGAAATGTGGACTGTATGATTTAAGACCAAGGTATGTAAGAGATCTTGTACTTTGAAGTCTGCAGGGAATAAAAAGTTGTAGTCCCCTGCAGATGGTGAAAAGGTTCAGCCATTCTGCTCTTCAGGTATGCAGAATGTGATAAATACGGTATTGGATAGCCCTGGCTTTTGTGAC
>NW_011119610.1:0-542 GCF_000146605.3 Meleagris gallopavo
ATCCAGAGGAAGCCAGTGAGCACTTAAGCAGCTCATTGCGAGCGCTTCCCAGGGGACAGGGTCATCACTTACAGAAGTCGCTGCTGTCCGTCTCTCTGACCATCACCAGGGGCTGCACTGCTCAACGCAGAAGGCGCTTTCTGCGAGGAGACCGTGCTTTTTTTGCCTGCTGGTCCAGAACCGGAGGCACCAGAGAGTCCTCCTCCATCACGGCTGCCACTCGATTTGCTCTTTGCACACACAGGAGGCTGGACAACGGCTGTGGGAGCGCCCCATCCTCCTGCAGCTCCTGTCATGCATGGGAACAAGTCTGGCCGGAGAAGGTTTATGGCTCTCCGGCCACGAGGAACATGTCCTCCTCCATCGCCTCCCGTGTGCTGGATGGCCGGCGGCTGGCTGAGATTTGTGCTATCTGGGTAGCATCACCCAATCCTCCTACAGCTCCTTCCGTGTGCTGGATCGCCGCTGGCTGGCTGAGATTTGTGTCTATCTGGGTAGCAGCACACAATCCTCCTACAGCTCCTTCCGTGAGCTGGATGGCC
>NW_011119611.1:0-521 GCF_000146605.3 Meleagris gallopavo
TCCTCTGGTATTGACTAACCAGGTGGCTTCTGCCAAATGCTTCTCCCAGTGCTTAAATGTACCGCCTCCCATTGCTTTCAGCATAGTTTTTAACAACCCATTGTATCGTTCAATTTTACCAGAGGCTGGTGCATGGTAGGGAATATGGTAAATCCACTCAATGCCATGATCTTTGGCCCAAGTATTTACAAGAGAATTTTTAAAATGAGTCCCATTATCTGACTCAATTCTTTCTGGGGTACCATGTCGCCACAGGACTTGTTTCTCAAGACCTAATATGGTATTTCGGGCGGTAGCATGGGGTACTGCATAGGTTTCAAGCCACCCAGTTGTTGCCTCCACCGTAGTAAGCACATAACATTTACCACTGCGAGATCGTGGCAAGGTGATATAATCAACCTGCCATGCCTCTCCGTATTTATACTTTAGCCATCGCCCTTCCCCCCAGTGTGGTTTCATCCTTTTGGCTTGTTTGATTATGGCACATGTTTCACAATCATGAATAACCTGTGCAATAGCGT
>NW_011119612.1:0-456 GCF_000146605.3 Meleagris gallopavo
GCGCAGGCAAGGACAACGGCCAAGAGAAAGTGAAAAGAAATACAAAGGGCGATGGCCAAGACTACGCGGAAGGATACGCCAAAGCAGGAGGGCAAGAGAACGCGGCAGGGAACGCCAAAACTGAGTGCTGAAGTGAATGCGGCAAAGAAAGCCAAGGGCAATGGCCAAGACAATGTGGCATGGAACACAAAAAACAGGAAGACAAGACAATGCAGAAGGGAACACAGAGGACAAAAAAAAAAGGTAACGCTACAGCGAAAAGCCAGAGACAAGGAGAATGCAGAAAGAAAAGAACAGGCAGCCTTCCGGGCACCACGAAGTGCAATTCAGAGCTCTGGGAGCACCATGTGTGCCATGCTACGGAATGGGTAAACACTGGTGGCTGTGCATTGCCCTTACCTGTTGGGCAGACAATTACCAGTCAGCAAAGTGAGCTTCCGGGCATTCCAGAAAATG
>NW_011119613.1:0-731 GCF_000146605.3 Meleagris gallopavo
TGTGCCCAGCCCTGGAACCTACAGCTTTCCTTGAGTAACTGCTAAGACCATAAGTGCACCTGGTCCAGTGGAAAGAAACGGAGTTGCAGCAGGAAGAAAGTTTCCTCTGCATGTTAGATGAGTAAGTGTGAAGGGCACAAGCAATTATTATTCCAAAGGAGCGCTGAGTTTGTTCCATCTACTTTGATACCTCGACCTTCCAATGAAATTTGCACAGTCACTGCAGTTATTGCCACTGGTGGAGAAAAGATAGCTGCTTTTCCAGAATATTTGCTGCTTGCCATTTGATACGAGCGTTGCTCTTCTTTGGATAGCACAGTTGCTGTAAGTCCAGCTTTTGTTCCTACTGGAAGGCAGTTCCTGTGTCAGCAGGATGCAGGGGTTAGCTTGGCTGAACAGGAACAGCCCACAGCAGGCTGAGCTGTGCCAGGGGAAGATCGACATGCAAAGCAGCTGAGCCATACGATGATCCAGGCTGTAGAATGGAGCACATCACCTTGGCTAGTTGTGTAATGATTCAGACGGTCACACTGTCTGCTTCCCCACAAGCAGAAGGGTCAGGGAATGCCACGGTGTATCAGCTAAGCTTGGCAGTACTGCTCTGGCAAGGCAGCCCCTCTGAGCACAGCATCTCAACCTGGACTAGCCTTCAAGAGGGGACGGCACTCCCCAGCCTGCTTTAAGCCATCCCAAGTTAGTCTGTTGGATGTCTGTGTACCGTTTGGCCCAAA
>NW_011119614.1:0-488 GCF_000146605.3 Meleagris gallopavo
CGTTGAAACTAGATGATCATCGTCCCTTTCAACCCAGGCTATTCTCTGGTTCTGTGATTCTACGACACATTTGATTCACATACAAAGGTCACATGCCTTGCTGTACGTTGCAGAAAAGCATCATGAAGAAAAAGCACAGGTCCGACTGGCGGCCCAGGAGCAGCACTTAGTTATCACGGTAACCCCATGAGATGCACCTGGATGTTCTGGCACATTTCTGATTGCTTCTTAAGCACACACCGAGAGCCTACAAGGACAACTCTACAACTCTCTGGAGAGGCTCTTACACTGATGTGCACTGCATGCAAAATTGAGGAGAGGGAGTGGTACGAGGCTATTTTTTCCCTAAGGCCAAGTCCAAAACTGACACACCAGTTGTCTAAAGCACTTCTGGCTACAGATTCTGAAGACTCGGGGCCTACGTCAATGAGAAGGACAGGCATAACAAAATCCACGTAGGTGTCATGGCTACAATGTCTGCCTGCTCC
>NW_011119615.1:0-2321 GCF_000146605.3 Meleagris gallopavo
TAGTTGTTAAATAGTTGTAGTGATATTTGAAAGAAAGGCAGTTAGCAAATAATGCTGTGCACGCAGGACTGGGACATGCTGTGGTGGTAGCATGACATCTGTACTGTCAGGCTGGCCATGTGATGCTGTCAGTGTAGGGAAGAACACTAATGGATCCACACCATCACAGGCTGGAGATGTGCTGCCCTGGGCGGATAGCTGAGGGGCAGGAGAATTAAGCTTCTTCAAGGCTATCCAGGAAGTCTGGCTGTTAGTTCCAGTGCTTATGTTCCAATAATTCATCTCCTGTTGTGATGCTGGTAAATTCTTCTAAATGCTCAATGCCTAGACAGCTGATGTACAACTGAATAGCTTCGGATGTTTCCAGTTTTCAGTGAGTCAAACAGCATATTCAGAATAACTCCTGAAGAGTTTTGTTTCCAGCCCACAGTAGCAGGTGGGGTGGGAAGAGTAATTATCTATGATGCGCAGCAGCCAGGCTCTGGCATCTGGTTAGTAGTTTCAGTGTATAAATGCCCATTTCATGAATCTGTTCCTGGCTCATCTGCAAGAAATTGTATTGCCTTGAGGACTGTGCTGCAGTAGCAACAAGTCTTTGCAGCTGTATACTAAGGCCCTGTGGGCCTCATTTCAGAAGGCTCTCTTGTATAGAAGGTAAAATGTTAATGTTTTTGAAACAGCTAAGATTCAATGAAGGTGATATTAAAATGCTTTATAAACTACAGTAATAATTTAGATTTTCTCTTCCTATTCCATTTAGTTGAACTTCCTGTTAACAATGGGGAATCTGCGTTGTAGCATGTTGGTATGTGACAGTATATGATGCACCGGTTGCTGGATCAGGGCCCTAGGTGAGCCAGAGACAGATTTCTCAGTGGCTTTTATTAATAAATGCACTCAGTGGTAATATTCCTGCAGCTTAGTAATGTTTTTTCTGTTTGTTGCCCCCTTTTGCCCCCTCACCCCTAATATTATAGAGATTGTCCAAAATGAGTAATCTTGACCAATCCCCTTTGCTGGTGATGCTTAGATGTCAGTAGTATTTATCTGTGATGCAACCTCAGGGATTGCTGTATCCACTGCCCAAGGGCTTGCAAGGAATACATTAGATAATGACAAACTGCAGTGCACTGTGCTCAGAGAGCTAATGAGGTGCTTTGTTCTTCGGCATTATTGTCTTTCATTCACCTCTTTCATATACAGAAATGAGGAGTTTTACTGACAATGTGCATTTAAAAGGATGTGAATTTCTGATGCAAGTGTAGGTACTAATATCTGAACCGTAATGATTTCGTTATGTCCTCCAGTCTGAACATCAGGCTGTCTTTGGGGGAAATGGGCATTCTGAATGTAATGAGTGAAATTACTGGAGGGAATTAAGGATGCCTTTTTTTAAAGGGGTGTCATGATGATTCTATGACTAGTTGAAGGAGCAAAGGTGTTAAATTCATAAAGGCACATCTGAGAATGTGCCTCTGCTTGGTAGTAGGCACCTCTATGGAGCGCTAAGGCTGCATTTCTTCAAAGTGAATGTAACCATGTGGTAAATGTGCAGGAAATATAATTTTAATCTTATCCTTCTTTTTTTGTGCAGTAATAAAATCTCACTGTGCTACTTTAAAGGGCTGGTAATTTCAGCTCTGGGAATGAATGGGGAAAATGTGCATTTAAGAAAATGATGCTTCTAATATTACCAAAATGTGAGATCAGCTACTGGAAAGGTTGTATGTTGTTATCTGTGTTAAAGGATGCTATAAAGTGCTATAAAATGCACTGACATGCCCAAATTGTCCCTGCTGTTGTATAGACTCTTACTCTATGTTCATTCTTGCTGTGTCTGATCATCTTGCAGTAGTAAATGAAGCAAAATGGAAAAGTGTCCACCTGGTGCTCTGCTTCTCTTCTCTTAAAATGAGGTTTTTGTAGGTGTTATGTTTGGGATTTTTTTCAACAGTATATATATACAGGCTTGCGTATGTTGCTATGCAGTTGTGCTGAGAGGTTAGGAGCTTGTCAACGGTTTACGGGCTGGTTCGGCCCGGTTCCGTGACTAGAAGGGCGGAGGGATCCGCGGATCCGCGCCCCCAGGAAAAAAAGAAATAAGGGACCCCGAAATAATTGAAAACAGTGGCAACAATCTGAGGTAAAACAAAGTAATTTACTAAATATGGTATCAACAGAATTTTATAAGGAGAGAGAATGTGAAATTGATAGTGGATCGGCCTTACCACAAACGCTGAGATGAGAAGCGCAGGCAGAGAAGCGCAGGCGAGAAGCCGCAGGTCAGAGAAGCGCAAGCGAAGCAGCGCAGGCAGAGAAGC
>NW_011119616.1:0-478 GCF_000146605.3 Meleagris gallopavo
AGTGTACATGATTTAGGAATATGACTCTCTTGGAATAAAACATCAATGAGAAAGTGAAATAAAGAAAGGCCAGCGGCATTCTTAAAGTCAAAGTATTTCAAGTCCTGAAGACAAATCCCCTATGGAGAGTAACACTTGAAGAGTTGCTCTGACATCTGTTCTAACAACTCCCCTGAATCTCCCAGTTTTCTGCAGTGAACTTATCTTCTTGGAAAGACTTGCTGGGAAAAGATACGCTGCAAACTGTGCTAACTGACCCCTGCCAGCCTCAAATTGGAAGTTATACCATCAGTAGTGAGGCATACTTTGAGTTCCTACATACTGATCCAGACAGCATAACCCTTTCCTCTAGAAATAAAAAGGAGGGAGTAGCAAATGGGAGAAAGCAGAAATAGTTTACCTTACTAGGAAAAAAAAAAAAAAGAAAGAAAAAGCAATTTGAGGAGGTTTCAAAAATTCCTTGGAGACACAAAAGTTG
>NW_011119617.1:0-428 GCF_000146605.3 Meleagris gallopavo
GAGCAGCAGAGACCTGGCAGACCATAACCAAGCACAGCTTGCAGGAGGGCAGTGCCCACTCCTTGCTACCACCCTGCTCCAGCAGGTTAAGGAGTCTGAGCTGCGCTGTCCTTTTGCAGTTGAGGAGAAAAGATTTTTGGCACCTAATGCCAACATTTCTCACAAAGATACACTTAAGGCATTGAAAGCTCTTCCCAACAGCAAACCCAGCTCACCTGTATGTTCTGCTCAGCCTGAGCTGTGCCCAGCTCACGCACACACCACAGCAGTGCTTCTGATGGGCTCTCACAGGGTGATCTGTTCCAAGGAGGCCCAAAGCTCTGTGTCCACATGCGGCACGCTCACCAGAGCACCAGCTCTGCTCACCAGCTGTGGGACAAACGCTCCCACCCCAGCCAATGATTGCAACCTTGGTGAGTGCCTGCAGC
>NW_011119618.1:0-459 GCF_000146605.3 Meleagris gallopavo
GAAGTGTGCACAGACACACGGGGTGTGTTTTGTGTTTGTTTTTAGCTCGATGCAGAGAATGTTGCCACAGCTGTGTATGACAGTGACTTCACTAAATTTCTACCAAAAAATGCTGCTGCAAATACCTCAGAAAGTGGTGTATGCTTCTACAATGCCACTACCTGCACCCCAGCCCACACAACAGCACCTTTTTCCTGTGTAATAGGACACAGGGAAGTCAGCAGGCTAATATCCTTTCTGAGATTCCTCTGACATGTGTAGCTCTGTTGCTTCAGCTGTGACAGTGGCCTTGGCTGCAACTCATGAGCAGAGAGAAAGCTCCTGTCGTCCTGTCTGCCCTCACCACAGGACAAGCTGTCTCTGTTCTTCTTCTGCCTGGGCAAGCTCTTGCCGAGATGTCAGTGCCCACTGTGACAGCAGGCTTTAGCCTTTCTGCAATGAGAATATCTTACTCAGGAA
>NW_011119619.1:0-457 GCF_000146605.3 Meleagris gallopavo
TAGGAACATGGGCAGCCCAAAATGGCTACTGCATCTGGTGGTGCAGACGCCAATCCTAGAAAGAAAAAAGAAACCTTCACATACAGCACTGAACAACGTCACGTGGAAAAGAATTCTGGTGAATTGAGAAAACCCAACTCATGGACAGCTCTCAGCACAAGCCTGTTTGGGAGCCTACCTCTTCTATCAGCATCAGACATGGTCAGAAGGGTGCATTTGGATCCAGGAAACTCCAACAAAGAGCCAACGGGCAACATGGAAAAAAAAGAAGAAAAACAGAACAAAAAGGGTAGAAAAACGCTGTAGAATCCAAACAGAAAAAGACGACAACGTTGGCACATGGCACTGACATTCCATCAGCACTGGGGAGACCTGAAGATGGGGAAAGGAAAAGCACCCAGTGAAAGCAACGTGAAGCACGAGGGACGTCCGACACCAAGCCCAGAGCACCTCAGCG
>NW_011119620.1:0-885 GCF_000146605.3 Meleagris gallopavo
TCTTTGTTTCTTTTTGATGCAGGAATTTTTACTAGCATTTATTGGACTTGTTTGCTAGAACAGTGTTTTCAGAGTTTTCACAGAGAACTTCTGCTATGATTTCTTTATGATTTTAGTCCTAAACATCAGAAGGAGAGCTGCAAGAAAGGGCCCTGCCAGTGCCAGTAAGGTCCTGCTCAGCTCTGCGTGACGGACCCCAGTGTGGAGGGAAGCGTAAGGGATGGCAGTTCAGAATCCTGTCTTGCCAGCTTGACGTGTTGGATTTTGAGCTTATGAAGTGTGCTCTGTCTTTCTAAGGTGTTCCCTTCTGTTTCAGAGGAGAAGGGCTGCAGGGTGACGTTTCTCTTGTGGCTTGCAGATGCGCTCCTTGGCACAGACCTCTCTCGGCCCTCAGCATTGTCTCCTTGTGGCAGACTATTTTGCAGACTGTGGGTGTCCCAGATTCAGCCTTCTATCTCTCTAGTCTGACAAATATTTTATTTGGAGGAGGAAAGAAAGAATGTAGTTTAACGAGAATAACATTTGAGTGCAGACGCAGCGAGGCGAATGAGGGCCACAGAGGCAACTTGGTGCTGTTGGAGCACTGCCAGCGACGAGGTCGGAGGTAACAGCTGCTGGCAGATGAGGACAATACTTTTGGGCTGAGGTGAGGAGAGAATAAAACACGACGGCTGAGCTGCCTGCAAAGAGCTGCTGGGGGAAGCTTGGTGCCAACTTCAAATTCGATCTGATAACCTCCTGTGCACGTTCTACGTTTATCCCACCCTGCATCTTTCCCACAGCCACACACGGGGCTCTGGGCAGCGGACGTTTCTGTTGTTGGGGTCCTGCTGCCACCTCGAGGTACTCAGCCAAACTGCCACCTTCTGTGTGAACCATGAGGAA
>NW_011119621.1:0-369 GCF_000146605.3 Meleagris gallopavo
GCTTATAGCCGCGGTGCGACCCGCGGAGGCGGAGCGAACAACAGCGCATCGCCCCGCCCCGCCCCGCCCCGCAGGGAATGCCCGCAGACCCCGGCGGGAGGAGGGGGGAGGAAGCGAAGCGTCGTGTGCTGCGCGTCCCATCCCCGGCTGGGGACAGACGGCGGCTGCTGGGGAGAGAAGGAGGGAAGAGGGACGGGAGGGGGAGGGGGGAGATGCGGAGAAAAAGGGAAAAGAGGGAGAGGGGAGGGAGGGGACTAGGACAGGGCGGGAGAAATGGAAAGAGGGAAAGCGGATGCGCCAGTTTGGTTTTCGCAGCATTCCAAAAGCGAGAGTGTTGTGCTGGCAGATAGCGGAGGGGTTTTCTGTCCG
>NW_011119622.1:0-507 GCF_000146605.3 Meleagris gallopavo
AGTATGCCTTTGGGCTGTATCTACGCAGTCCCCAAATACAAAGTGCTCGTGGAACATGTACTGTAACCATAGTTCTGTAAACTGCTCTTCCCAGCTGGGGTGTTTGACCTTCCTTTTGGTGAAGTGATGAAACACTGCTGGTCTCTGTTTGTGCTTCTAGGCACCTGGAAGTTGTTAGGAAAAGAAGAATTGTCTCCAGCTCTTCTCGGTGATGTAAGTAACAGCTTGAATGTTGCTGCCCACTGGGTAGGCCCAAAGGAGCAGATGACACTTAAGCAGCTGTTCAATCAGCCTTGGCTCCTGCAAGGTTATTCTGCTGCTGTTCAGTGGCAAAGTAAATACCCAGGAGGTACAAATCCCCGAAGAGGCCTAAGTATTTCCTGGGATCTTTTCTGGCCCACTGTTATCCTCGTAGAACGGGAGTGATACTACATTTCTTCAGAGGCTGCTGACAAGTGGTGTCTCTCAGGGGTCCATCCTTAGGCACCTTGCACATCTTTATCAGTG
>NW_011119623.1:0-529 GCF_000146605.3 Meleagris gallopavo
CCTGCTTTAAAAATTGCAGCATTATGTATACTTTGCAAAATGCTAAGACTTAGTTTTTAGTGTGCAGAAATCTTAGTCTTTCAGTTCACCTTATAACATAAAACTTTAGAATTTAGAATGTTTTCACAGTATTGTTTACAGTGCATTGATTGGGTCATGGATTTGTAAACAATAGAATGAAGCAAACTTGGTATCTTTTGAATAAAATACTCAGCTGAAGAGAGATGAGCATTTTTAAGTCTTAAAGAAGGCTTTCAATGACTTCTAGGAAGTCTTTTAGTACACCCCAACGTTAGAGCACTATGCTTTCAGTGTCACTGTATTCACTGTAAGTGAATTTAAAATTGTAAGCTGCTCCAGGGCTTGTAACAACAGAAGTGCAGGATGCATGAAGTCCCAGCTTCTACTCCAGGAACTTTTTTTTTTAAAAAAAAAAAGTTACCCTCTTAGTTCCAGGTGCTCCTTCAGCACGAAGAGGCCGTGGAGGTCACCGAGGAGGCCGAGGAAGATTTGGTATTAGGAGGGATGG
>NW_011119624.1:0-595 GCF_000146605.3 Meleagris gallopavo
GATTGATCAAAACTATTTATAAAATTTTGCCAAGTGCAGTGAATAGTTTTAGCCAAAAAAAGTGGGGGCTTTTTTCTTTTTATGTTACAATAGTTCATTTCAGCTTATTTCAAAACAAAATGTTTTGTTTCAAAACAGTGATTTGAGATCAAAGATACCTAAATTAAAAACAAAAATACAATAAAAACAAAATAAAATTAAAAGACTAAACTATAACATACTCAGAGGCTGAATAGAATGGTTCATTTGACTTCAGATAAAGTTTTGGGAGGGGGAGTTGTTTTCTCAAATCAAAAAAGAAAAGAAACATTCATTACCTATTCACTCAACCCTAATCTGGAGGGTTGGTGCAGCCAGTTTTTCAACAGAGTAGGCAGTTGCAGAGTTCCAGTTCAAACTGGAAATTCTCCATGCTTTGGGGAGTAGGAGGAAGCAAGGGGAATAGAAGGTGCTGGAAAAAAAACTAAAAATGACAGAGTAATAGGCAAAAAATAACTTTCTGATTTAAAGGAGAAAAAATGTACAAACACAAAGTTTCTTAATAGATAGTTATGTGATAACTGATAAATCACTGATCACTGATAAATCTTACATT
>NW_011119625.1:0-510 GCF_000146605.3 Meleagris gallopavo
TCATGTTCTACCAAAAATAACAACCTAGGGAAAAAAGACTCAGGAAAGGTCTCTGACAATACAGGGATGCAAACTTCCTACCTGTCACCCAAACAGGGCAGCGCCCACCCTGAGGCTCTTGTGCTGTCACTGGCACACACTGACCAAAGGGGAATCCTTCATAGCAATCACTGCTGAGTTGCACACAGTCATTCTGGGAAAACCGGTTGGTTGTGTTTGTTGTTCACATGCACAGCACTACAGAAGTTGTACAGCTATCTACACCTCTTCTTCTCCACCACACCGCAGAGAAACAAACAGCTTGCTGGCTAAAAATAAAAACATCTTGCAATGCAAAAAGAATTTTCTCAGATAAAACAAGGGAAAACAACCCAACAAGCAACCTCCCTCCTTCCCCCCCACAAAAACCAGACAGAACAAACCCACAGGAAAGGGAAAGACAGCAAATCCGCTTCCTGAACCAATTCCCAAGTGGTGAGAACTTAATAAAGAAAAACCAATACATTCCCT
>NW_011119626.1:0-496 GCF_000146605.3 Meleagris gallopavo
ACAGACCAGCAGGATCATTTGATACAGATGTTTGCCCACAGCTTCATCTTAAACAGGTTTACTTCTTCCAAATCAGAAGGAATTTGATAACCTTATGATGGCTGCAAGAAGACAAGCAGTAGCTGATACAGTCTGAAAGCCGTTAACTCTATAAGTATGCTCTGTAAATAAATGAACCTACACTTTATTTTTTTGTGTTAATTTATATTTTTTGTCAGATGGGCACTGTGTTTTTGACCTAGCACTTACAGCTGGCTCTAGTATGTTACAGAATGATATTCTAAGTTCATATACCTGTTTTGTATCTATCCTGTTTTCAAATTGTGGATTTTGTTCCCTTATGAGGCAGATTGCTGTGCCCTTCTGAAGATGTGCATTGCATGCAAGCACTGGAGTTAACCTTTGGATAAGGTACAGAAACCCTGGGTGTCTGTACTATCAAGCCAGCCAGCTCAGACTACAGGATCATATGATGAATGAGGTTGGAGGGTACCTC
>NW_011119627.1:0-503 GCF_000146605.3 Meleagris gallopavo
AGTTGCTATCATGCAGACTCCACCAACCTCCAACAGATAGATACAGCTACAATATACACTCCTAAGGGGGAGGCAGGAATGCATTTTTTGATGAGCATAGATATGCTGTAGTAGATGTAACAGTGACTTAACAAGACTGGACATGGCTGGATGCACTTGGTTATTTTCCACCAAGAGGACAGGTTCCACACACCTACAGCACACAGCTCTCCTGCTGTGTCGTGAGGATCAGAGCGAACCCCATGGCTGTCTGAACTCTTCCAACCACAGAGGTAAGGTTCCTCAGCACAGCTGGATCCACTCTTAGTCCCAGATGCAATTACTAAGATGCAATTATTTTCTTCTGATTTCTGTTCTATTTCAGCTCAGCGTAGTTTACTCTAGCCAGGCTGGTTGTACGTGTGAGCGGACGGACGCTTCGAAGGAGCTGGACGCTCTGCACTCTGACCGATGGCCCAGGAAACCTTACTGCCATAATCAAAGCTATGGTAATGTACATCAAC
>NW_011119628.1:0-499 GCF_000146605.3 Meleagris gallopavo
CACAGAACTTCAGCGCACACTCGTCCCGCTCACTGACATCCAGAGCACGCGACAAACCTTCAGCCATGCCCACTCCTCCCCCACTCAAAACAGAGCACCAAGGCGTGTGGATCCATTCCTCGCCCGGGCTTTGCTCGGCACCAATTCCAGCGCGGAGTCCTCATTCACACACCTGAAACACCAACGCACAAAAACTTAAGCTTATCACTAGAAAACTGCAGTAACAGCGGGGGCCAGTTTCCTACTACAGACATCCGGAAACACCAACAAGCGTAACACTTTAAGTACGGACCCCAGGACTCGTACAGCTTTAAAGATGCTGCGTGAGGATCACGAGCGGATGCATTGCGAAGATCCCCAGCTCCCCCCCCATCTGACAAGACAAAGGACGGCTGCCCAGCAACAGGCCCACGCCTGCGCAAGAGATATTATGAAGCCACGAACCCCGGGGAGTGAACCGTATGAAGACTGTCAGCTGGAGGGGAAAGCGCGCGCCGCT
>NW_011119629.1:0-407 GCF_000146605.3 Meleagris gallopavo
TATCAGCCAGCATTTTTTTTTTTTAAGTTTAATTTAAAGCAATTTGACATGGAAAGGTTATTACTTTAGTTGCCAATAAAAGCTGTACTTTTAACATAAGTGTACACCAAGCCCTAGGGTATGTGACTATTATCTTTTCTGCAATTATGTGGTGTTCTACATAAATGTTTAAAAAAAAAAAAAAACTTAAGAAATATCAAAAGTACCAACTTAGCAGCAGTGTGGAAGTTGAGCAGCAGCTCCGGGGAAACGCAGCTCCTGCAGGCACAGCACAGGTTGAGGTTTCCTCCTAGAGGTGCCGCCGGGAACGGCTTCGCTGCCGCCTGCGCAGCCCAGAGAGGTGCCTTCTTTCTAAAGCATGTTTCTTTTTTCCTTTTTCCTATATATATATATATATTACTTTTTTT
>NW_011119630.1:0-505 GCF_000146605.3 Meleagris gallopavo
CTGCCGTGTCTCAGGGCTGATCCCGGTCTCTGGAAGCCTCTGGATCCCATAGGCTGCTTCTGCCCCGCCTGCAGTGCTGCATCTGGGAGGGCGAGGGGAAGGAGAGGACCATGCAGCCCCTTCCCAAAGCCATTCCCGATGCCCTGGCTCATGCCTCTGAATGGCGGGAAAGGGCTCCTGAGCTCTGTCCCTACCTTGGACCCCCTGCGGCTCTTCCTCCAGCCGCCCCATAACCCTTCCTCCCTTCCTTTCTCTTCCACTTGCAGGGGGTCTGGATTCCCACCTTTGGCTCCTTTGACACCATCTCCAAGGACGTCCGGACTGAGGATGGGACCGTGACTCTGTGGTGGCCGGTTTTTCACCTGGCCTCAAACCTCATAGCCACGCACCACCTCAAGCCCCGCAGGGAGTCCCTGCCAGGTAGGAGGGGGGGATTAAACTGTTGCTGGCTTGTGGACAGGGCGAAGGGCCACAGCCTGCATTGCCAAAAGCAAACCTCCCCTCT
>NW_011119631.1:0-525 GCF_000146605.3 Meleagris gallopavo
GCAATGAACAGCTGTGCAGTGATCCAAAAAGTTGATGCATCGTTTTGGACACAAGGTTTAAAAAACAAATTAGATGCTGGAGATCCTGCTAAAGCATAGTGATTAATGAAACAAGCTTAACGGGTAAGTTTATCAAAAATAGGAAGTAAGCAAGTTGTGTGGATTTGACCAAGGTTGTTCGACTTAAAATCTGGTTTAAGTGCTTTGCTAAACAGAAGAATAAATATAGAGATTCTGCAAGTGCAAATGTTGTTTGAAGAGAGCAAACAATTTTTATCAAATCTATTAGAATGATATTCAGTTCCTAAATAGGAAATTCTGGGTCTGTGAGAATGTCAGTTTGTTGAAAGAAGTATTACAAGCAAAATGGTTTAGCTTTTGTTAAGAAACACTTGAATGTATCACATTAAAAAATTTCTGGATATAGGCACAGAAAACCAGGAAGTTTAAGAATAAAAAGAAAAATTTAGGAATTTTACTTTGTGTACCATCCTTCTAAAAAATAGTGACTATAGCGAGCAGTTT
>NW_011119632.1:0-484 GCF_000146605.3 Meleagris gallopavo
GAGGACTGTAAAGACTATTTCACAGTGCTTGTCAGCTACTCTGCCTACACCACAACTGTAACTCCACTTAATTTAAAAGGGCAGTCAGCTTTTTTTCTTTTTTTTTTTTGATTGATGAAAAATTAATAATATGACGGATCAGTTGATAGAATAAGGAAAGAAATCCTTAACTTGTTTTAAAATGTATGTGCACGCTCGTACTTGCATATTTTCTATTGCTTTCCTTTGTATTGATGTTTACCAAGTACACAATCATGATCTTCTTACACAGATTATTGAAAGGGTGTGTTGATGAGTTGTTATGACCAAGGTTTTTGAGGTTAAATCTGTCCTGCAAATAATGTAACAAACCTGTATTTTTGGTATATAAGTGTATTGTTTTAAGGTCTGGATAAAATTTTTGATACTACTTTCTTTTAAATTAGTTATGTTATCCACTATTATCTACTAGGTGTCTTGGGTATATACACGTATGTTTTCAGTT
>NW_011119633.1:0-463 GCF_000146605.3 Meleagris gallopavo
CATCACAAGCTCTTGCTTACCAAATAATATTGTGAAAACACATTCCTTCAGTCATTATAAAGTTCTTAAAATACAAAAGAAATTAAAATTTTGTAAGAAAGTCTAGTAGACCAGAGACTGTTGTTTCTTCCAGGGTATTTTGTAGAAGCAAGGCTATCCTTCAATACATCCCACGCCATCCTCCTCCACCCATATTGCCTTGCCCATAGTATCCTCCACTATTTCCACTGCCACGACCTGCAAACAATTGACACAAGGTCACGTATACATACCTTAAAAAGAGAAAAAAACGTGATGGGTAATAAAAAACTGTTCAGCATCAGCTTAAGATACACTAGAACAATACTTAAAAAAAAAAAATAGTGCTAAACAAATGTTTGCTGCAATAGCCAAATTATGAAAAAAATGCCCTAGTGATTTACAATTTAAGCCACCCCTTCCCTTCTCCCAGCCCACAAAACCC
>NW_011119634.1:0-618 GCF_000146605.3 Meleagris gallopavo
TTCTCACCTCACTGGCGCACGGCGCGCATCCAGCCGGTGCTGCGGGGGGATCACAGAGGCGGGCAGACTGGGCAAATGGAGCTGGGCACACAACAAGCGGCGGCCAGAGAGTCGGCTTCCCTGATTACAGGGGACACCCAGCCACCGCATCCATCGCAAAAGGCCTGGGACTGCGGGGCACTGCTGCTCCCTGGCTTACAGGGCAGCCCCCATCCCTACCGGCCGAGGGAGGCTCCTTCTCTCCCAGTCCGGGGGCACCTTGGCCCGCACCCCGCTAACGGGGCGGTCACCCACACCAGGCTGCCAGCTGAGCGCAAACGCTCGCGCACCCAGACCCTGATTACAGGCGGGCGGACAACACCCCTGGAGCCACAGAGCTCGGTTTCCCCCCCAGCGGCAGGAGCGACTCTCAGCAGCCAGGCAGCGGGGCGACACGGCCAGAGGCCGCGGTCGGGATCCCAGCCCCGATTCCAGGGAGGGCGCAAGCCCAACCTCGCGTCTCGCGGCCCCGTGCCTCTGAAAGGCCGGGGCCACATTCCCACCTGACTACAGGGGGTCTCTCAGAACGCAGCTCACCAAGCACACACATGGGGGGCACGCACAGCCCTGCCTACAGGA
>NW_011119635.1:0-329 GCF_000146605.3 Meleagris gallopavo
GTTACGTGAAGTTTAATCTCCTTCCCTCCTCTGTTAGAACCACTCATAAGCAGAAAATGAGCTCAAGGTTTTCAAGGCAGGACGGGAGACCAGAGCACCATTACCTCCTGATTCTGAAGGTGGATTTGAGGCAAATCCAGGAATTCAAATATTAAAAGGAAATCTGACACAATTCATGAGACACAAAATACAAACAGGTCCCAATTTATACCTTTAGGTAAAAACATCAAAAATACTTCAGATGAAGCAGCAACTATCACATTCTTCGAGTCTCTTGTGCTCCTAAGAACAGAGGCACCTTTTTGCTTGTGACACAGTCTGCAGCAGGG
>NW_011119636.1:0-392 GCF_000146605.3 Meleagris gallopavo
TGGAGGACAAGAGAGATCACATAGCTTTTGTCACTATTTCTCCTATACATCATGTGACAGCAATTCAGCTCGCTTTGAAGAGACATCTTCATGGTGTAAGAAAAAAAGAATTTTTGAAATCATTCTGTACATTGCTTTCCTTTTTATATCCCCTGGAAAATATTCCCAAGGATAGAGCCATAAGAACCATATGATAGCGCCTCTGGAAAAGTTCAACTACTGACAAAGTCGTGGCATCAGAGCTGAGGGCATATGGATCTCACTGTTTCAGCAAGGAAATATATTCAAAAGCTTGTCCTTCCCTACCAGAGCCATGTCAATCCCACTGACTGCAGTGAGCTCTGCCTTAGCTCTCGAAGAACCTTCAGAATCCAATACTTGCTACTGAAAAA
>NW_011119637.1:0-452 GCF_000146605.3 Meleagris gallopavo
TTTCCTAGGCTAATTAAATTCACATTTGAAAATCTTCTCATTTAGCTATGGCCTAATTATTTAGGCAACTAAATATATTGCTTAACCAAAGGGATAGTCAAGAGAGGAATTTCATCCTGTTATTTGTGCAGTATGTTTTGTTTCTTTTTTCTTTTTTTTTAACTGCTACAAGATTTTGGGTCCAACTTCATTGCCACAATTATTTTTGTGAGAAAGACCAAATCCACAAGACACTAATCCTTAGGAGGAGAGAAAGACATGGAGAGAGGAGACAGTGGAATGGAAAAATATGGAGGCTAAATCTCTAAGTTCAATGTGTGCTTAGGTTTTGTTTCTACATTATCAAAGCACTGTGACACTGAACTCTGGATATTCCTTTTATTCTTTCTTTCTAAGTTATGCCTATGCTACTTCTGACCCAGATTAGTAATTTTTTATACTGTATCTCTTGA
>NW_011119638.1:0-744 GCF_000146605.3 Meleagris gallopavo
CTTCACACACAGCTGGGAAGCTAAAGACAAGCCTGACAACCCGTGTCAGATCCTGAGACTGCACAAAAGTTTGACAGATGATGGATAATTCACAGAGCACATTGCTCTTTCCAAAACTTACTAAGAGAAGGAGATCTCTGAAGTTGCTGTTTTACGGAGCCCTAAAGTGGAGAACGATTGGTGGAGACAGAGAAGGATTAGCCACAGACAAACCAGCCAGCTGTGTGAGCTGTGGCCAATTGCATTTTCAGTCTGTGGCCACTGACAGCTTCTGAGAGCTACTGAGCAAGGCAACCCAGCAGAATTCAGGAGGAAACCAAGTGAGGTACCTGAGCTCCACTGCCTTTCAACGCCCTGTGGGGAGGAAAGAGGGGAGAGGGTGTCAAAACAAACAACAAAACACTGGCCTTCATACCTCTGAGCCAATATACGCTTTGCCCTGGATTAGCTCTGGTGCTGCATTGGCTGGGCTTCCACAGCATGTGTTCAGGTGGGAATCAAGGCCTCCCTGGAATAACACAGGAAATAGAACATCTCCTTCAACAGACTTTGTGTTTTCTACTAGTGACACTGCAGAAGCCTCAGAGGCTTCTTCTCCTGGGCATATTCTCATTCATGGTGGATTTTGCTTTCATTCAGTAGGTGACCTCACTAAGCAAACATTGTCTAAGACAATGTACGAGTATTGTATCAGTGTACAGATCCCAAGCTGCTCACTTATCTTAGGTAGCCTTGGCATGATGC
>NW_011119639.1:0-430 GCF_000146605.3 Meleagris gallopavo
AGATTAAAGTGCCAGTATAGTTCATGAAATGAAATAAATTAGTGCACACTCAGATGTGGACTAATCCAGGGCATTTTTTCACAAGGCGACTGTTTTCAAGGCAGAAGTGGGATACGAGAAGAAAAAACATGCTGATATAGTCAAATTTAAAAATTGAGGGATTTTTGTTATTGTTTGTTTCCTTGTTTGTTTTAAGTATAAAACCAAGTCAAAAGAGATAGGATAAATATTTTATTATTTTTAGCTGCATGGAGCCTTAAAGAGCTTTATAGAATTCTCTGCATACGGGTAAAGTGAAGAAATTAATCTTATGTAGCAATGAAGATTTAGAGTATTGGAAATTCCATGTAGAGTCCAGATTTTATTTCCTGTTGTGAGAGAAACACGGGGTAGCTATAACAAAATAAGCATGAAGTTGTGCTGTGGATGC
>NW_011119640.1:0-450 GCF_000146605.3 Meleagris gallopavo
ATTACAGCGGGTCCTTTCCGGCACCTCCGGGTCGCCTCGCTGGAAGGCCGCCTCCTACCCCGTCCCTTCTGGCCCACAGCAGGTCTGGGGACACAGCTCTGTGCCCTGGCCACATCAAAGCACTGATTATGCAAATGTGCCCACTTTTCTTTTTTTCTTTTTTTTTTCCTCCAGGAATTATTTATCACACAATAACTCCCCTGCCAGGGGGGGAAACAATAGCAGGGGCTGATAGCCGCGCTCGCCCGAGGCTGCGGGGCAGGGGGTGCGTTTTATTGGGCTAACCTAATTTCACTAATTCTCTTTTCACACGTTGGGCTTTTTTTTTTCCCCTTTTCCCCCTTCGGGGATGTTGCTCTCAAGGCTGGGTTTCACGCTCCCAGGGCCCATGTTATTGAATTAACGTGTTTGGGAGCCTCCACTGGTTCCTAATGATTTCCAGGTGTTTGT
>NW_011119641.1:0-432 GCF_000146605.3 Meleagris gallopavo
TTTTATAAGGGCAGGTAGTGACGGGATGAGGGGGAAACAGCTTTAAACTGACAGAGAGTAGATATTAGGAAGAAATTCTTTCCTGTCAGGGTGGCAATGCACTGGCACAGGTTGCCCATAGAGGTTGTGGATGCCCGCTCCCTGGAAGCACTCAAGGCCAGGCTGGATGGGGCTGTGAGAAATCTGGGCTAGAGGGGGTTGGAACTGGGTGGTCATAAAGTCCCTTCCAGTCCAAACCATCCTATGATTTTATGACTTGATGTCTTTCCTGCAGCAAGGGGCCCAAAACCGAACACAATATTCAAGTGCAGTCTCACCAGGGCTGAGTACAGAGGGACGATCACTTCCCTGCTCTACTGGCTGCACTGCTTCTGATACAAGCCAGGATGCCATTCTCGGCCACCTGGGGACACTGCTGGCTCACTTTCAGCC
>NW_011119642.1:0-399 GCF_000146605.3 Meleagris gallopavo
GGGTTCCAGGGCCTCAAATCTATTCCGCAGAGGCACCTGGGGAGCCGAGCATGGTCTGGGGGGGGGAGAGGGGGGGGACAACGCCCACAACGCCGAGTCGGTATCTGTATCCACCCGTCCTTCTCTCTCAAACAGCTTTGCTCTGCTCGGCAACAACAGGGCAGAGGCTCCTCCACTGAGCAGTGGATATCACCTTGCCCTTTTGGGAGAGAGTTTTGTCCCAGTCCCACACCCCCTAGTTCTTCGTAAGTATTGTGAGGGAAGGAGCAGACTGGGGGCTCACTGTATCTGGAGCACAGTCTGTCTGCCGATTCCTCTCTGTCACCCGTTTGCAAGGCGACTGGAGGCCACATGCCCCCATAAAGAGCCACAGTTGCATGCTGGGACCTCGGGGCCAAT
>NW_011119643.1:0-484 GCF_000146605.3 Meleagris gallopavo
TGTAACTTCCAACCTTGGCATTTTGCAGATAATACCTTTTCCCCCTCTCATCCTTCGATGGCTCCTGATGGTCCCTTGTTTCTCAGTTATAATGGGCTCTCAGTGTCATGAGCCCGTTCGCGTAAGAATTTGGGAGTGGCGTTCACTCCATGAATCTTATCACAGTTAGTGTCCCTAGTTGCTATCATGCAGACTCCACCAACCTCCAACAGATAGATACAGCTACAATATACACTCCTAAGGGGGAGGCAGGAATGCATTTTTTGATGAGCATAGATATGCTGTATTAGATGTAACAGTGACTTAACAAGACTGGACATGGCTGGATGCACTTGGTTGTTTTCCACCTTAGAGGACAGGGTTTACACACACCTACAGCACACAGCTCTCCTGCTGTGTCGTGAGGATCAGAGCGAACCCCATGGCTGTCTGAACTCTTCCAACCACAGAGGTAAGGTTCCTCAGCACAGCTGGATCCACTCTT
>NW_011119644.1:0-388 GCF_000146605.3 Meleagris gallopavo
GATTCTTTGGTCAAAGGAATGGAGAAAAAGGCATTAGCTAATATCAGTGGTGGCGTACCATTTGGCTGCCTTTGACTCCAATTCATATTGGAGTTCTAACATATCTGGCACAGCAGCACTCAATGGGGGTGTGACTTCATTCAGGCCACGGTAGTCCACCGTCAGCCTCCATTCTCCACTGGCTTTACGCACTGGCCATATGGGGCTGTTAAAAGGTGAGTGAGACTTGCTAATCACTCCCTGATTCTCTAGTTGGTGAATCAGCTTCTGAATGGGGAGCAAGGAATCCCTGTTGGTGCGGTACTGCCGTCTGTGCACCGTTTTTGTAGCAATCGGTACTTGTTGCTCTTTCACTCGTAGCAACCCCACGGCAGATGGATCTTCTGAC
>NW_011119645.1:0-378 GCF_000146605.3 Meleagris gallopavo
CTTCCAGGATGATCTGCTCCATGATCCGTGACCAGCACAGAGGTGAGACTGACATGCTGGTAGTTCCCCGCGTCACACTTTCTATCCTTCCTAAGAGGTGTGCTGTCACCTTTTTTCTCCTCAGCAGGGACTTGACCTGACTGCCTCGACTTGTGAAATACCATGGAGAGTGGCTCGGTGACTGCAGCGGTGAATTCCCTCGGAACTCTGGGACTCATCTCGTCAGGACCCAAAGACTCCTGGATGTTTGGGTCCTCAGGTGGTCCAGACCTGATCTGCCATGGCAGTGTGGGATGGGAAGGGTCTGTGGGACTGAGGAAGCAATGGCAGTCCCCACTCACCAAACCGAGCAAGATGAGGGCTGTGCATCATGAGCAG
>NW_011119646.1:0-441 GCF_000146605.3 Meleagris gallopavo
GGAACAAAAAGGGGAACAAAAAGGGGAACAAAAAGGGGAACAAAAAGGGGGAAAGGCGGGGGAAAAAATGTGAAAGGGGGGGCGGAAAGAAGGCGGGAAAAATGACAAAGAAAGTAGAGAGAAAAAAAGGGAGGACAAAAAAAATGATGTAAAGAAAAAGCTAAAAAAAACAGGAGGAACAAAAAGGCGGGTAGCAAAAAAGGCGGGAGCAAAAAAGGCGGGAGCAAAAAAAGGACAAATGCAGGAACATGGTTGGGAAAAGGGGAGGAAAAAAAGGGGGGAAAGGGGGCGGGAAAGGGACCCTGAGCCCAGGACAAGGAAAGCGGAGCCGCCTTCCGGTAGGGACAGCGGTGTCACTCACTGCTCTCCAAGGATCAGCGCCCAGCCAACGCAGCAACTCAGGGGGGCCCAGAAGGCAACAGCATCTGGCGCTGGACTCGG
>NW_011119647.1:0-378 GCF_000146605.3 Meleagris gallopavo
GGGGGATCGAGGCAGTCTTCGGAAGAGTGAAGCCAGCTCTTTCCAAGAGCAGAGAAGTTCCCATGGAAAGAGCCCTCGGAACTTCAGCTTCCTCTGAGACAGCGGTCATGTCTCAGCAAGGGGGCGACCGCAGGTCCAAGTCCTGCTCTGTGAGAGGAAAGGTATGGCTGGGTTTCTTTTGCTTGGTTCTTCCTCCTTTTTCTCATTTTTAAGGGAAGGGACGGAGCAGAGGGAGCCCTGCTGGTCCTTTGTGACCTCAGTAACCAGTTGGATTCTGCGCTCACTGCTGACAGCCTGGGCTAATGGCGTGGACATGGCTTAGGCTGTATTTTCCCTCAGTGGTAATTATCTCTCAGCGCTCTGATAATCTATCTCTGG
>NW_011119648.1:0-395 GCF_000146605.3 Meleagris gallopavo
CGGATAGACTGGATCAATGGTCCAAGGTTAACTGTATGAGTATCAATAGATCCAAGTTTCGGGTCCTGCATTTTGGTGACAACAACCCCAGGCAACCCTACAGGCTTGGGGAGGAGTGGTTGAAAGCTGCCTGATGGAAAGGGACCTTGGTGTACTGGTGCACAGCCAGTTGAATATGAGCCAGCAGTGCGTCCGGGTGACCAAGAAGGCCAATGGCATCCTGGCTTGTATCAGGAATGGTGTGGTGAGCAGGACTAGGGAAGTCATCCTGCCCCTGTACTCGGCACAGGTGAGGCCTCACCTTGAGTACTGCGTTCAGTTTTGGGCACCTCAGTACAGAAAGGACATTGAGGTGCTGGAGCAGGTCCAAAGAAGGGCAGCAAGGCTTGTGAAAG
>NW_011119649.1:0-9610 GCF_000146605.3 Meleagris gallopavo
AAAAAAAAAAAATAATACTATTTTTTAATACTGTCAGCAACTGTTGTTGCTACTGCTGGCTTCTGATTCAATAGCAACATGAGCATATTTCTTAAATAACAGAGGTTGTTTTTTTCCCCAAGAACTTCATGTTCTGAGTGAGTTTATTCACGAACCGTGAAAACATCATTAACATTCACTCTGAGCAAAAGAACAGCTTTTACTGCATCCACATTCATTGGATGTCTCACTCAATCCCATATGTTGCCCATCACATTGAGAACTCATTCCCCTGGACCGTTTGCTCCCAGCAAACAGAGAGCATGTTCTGGTAAGTACAACAGTGTATCTTGAGAAAGCAAACAGTTTTTAGCTGCAAGAGAAACACAACACAAATGTTTTGAGTGATGAAACGAAGACAGGATATTTTCAACTAGTTTCAGAGGAGTTCTTGTAAAACTGCTGCTAACTTATTATTACTTACAGGAGTGTTTTATTAATCGTGTGGGTTAGTGTTTGTGTTGAAACAGCTTTGTGAATTCTGGCTTTTGTTTTTTAACCCACACTGTGTAATGCTTCCTCTTGACGCAAGCATGAATTTCACAGTTGAAATACTAAATAGCAATAAAAAAAGAAAAGCTTTTTGTATTTGCTTTTTCTTTTTCTCCCACGAAATCTGCCCTTCAGGGCTATGTTTGAGGACTGCCATTATATATATGCTTTTGATATTTCATCTACAAGACATTTCTTTCCATTGTATTTGTACAAAAAGACTCCATTAAATGCAGTCCAATGGAAATGAGATGTCATTGCAACTATTCTGCTTATTAAAAGTGATTACTGCCAGTCTATTTCACTGTCACCAGTTTCTTACACTGGTCACAAGAGAATAGCAGAGGAACTTAAGGGAAGATTTCTCCTTCAGAATCAGAGCAATGAGGAACACTTTCTTTCCTTCTTCCCCTTCTTCCAAGTCATTTATGACATTCAGTCAAAGATGACTTCACAAATTCCCAACTTTTCCTTGTTCTGATGGAGAAAATGCATTTCTATCTTGTCTCCCGTGCTCTGGAAAGTGTGCTAGCTGACTGTCTAAAGCATTTCCAGCTTTACAGCAACCTTGAATAAACCATGTCTGTATACAAATTCTAGAACAGAACAGAAAGCTGCAAAGTGTTCAGCTCTTCTCTTTCTGACTACAGCATTGTCCAGGTGTTTCTCCCTAAGTGCATTCTATTTAGACATATTCACTATGAAGAAAAAAAACATAGTAAATACAGACACATAAAATAAAACACCCTATACATGGCCCTCTGATAAGTTACAATAGGACAAATCTTAAACAAACAAGCAAACAAACGAAAAAATAGCTTTCTAATGATTCTGATTCTGTAGCAACACAGGTCTGCACAGTCCTTCAGATTCCCATCTTCCACTTGAATTTACTGTGAAAGCTTGCCAATCCTGATCTAATCATCACATGAAGGTCATGAAAACTGAAAAGATCAGACAAGAAATAAGAATGAAGTCTGTAAGGTGCCTGGATGAAATAAACTATAACATTTTGCATGAATATCTGAAATAAGTGGCTTTTTTTGAGCACTCTTCACAAGGAATAATAGATCTGTCATAGGTTATCAGTTTTAATTGGGAAGGGAGGAATTTTCTTCAAAAATAACACTTAAGCCATGGTTTCCTATCTGCTCTTTTGAAGTAAACCAGCTACAACTGTTGAAGAGGTCAGATGAAGACAAGAAAGTATGAAGAGTACAACCTGATAAGCACTTTCAAAGTCCATGGATAGTAGCCAAACTGAAGCGAAGAACCACAGCAGTTGGCAATTAATTCCAGCAAAAGAAACTGAGCTACTCAGTGACATTCCCCATTTTCCACAGCTTTATGAACTGTTCCTACTGCACACAGAAAGTAGTCAGCTTCTGAAGCCAGCCATTGTCTTTGTGTTGTCCTTGCACTGCAGGAGGCAAAGTATGCAATGTGCAACACAGTATGGCTCCTCCCTACTCCCAGCTGAGCCTCAACACCAGGTTTTGCCAAAAGGAAATCTCATCCTGGTCCTAATCATATGCTTCACTGCAGCATTCCATTTATAACTTCCCTGGTTTCCCCTGAACAGTGCAAGGCAGCTCTGTGCAAAGCTCATGTTGATTGTTTTTGTTTTGTTTTGTTTTGTTTTGATAGAAAACTAACAGTCTGTTGTTTACAAGAGTTACTTACTGATAGTTAGCAATGGCTCTCCCAGAGGGGGAATGCTGGCTTCCCAAATATTTATTTCTCAACCATGAAGATCAGTCACCTTAACGAAAGTATTTGTGTTTTGTTGTTGTTGTTGCATCTGGAAAAAAAAGTTATTTTTCTGTTTTTCCTGAAGACCTCATCCACTTCCAAGGCCTTAGGATGGCCTACACAAACTATATTTTCAGAAGCATTTGTTACTCACAGACTTATCAGTCTACAAAAAGAAGAAAAAGCACAAATGAAATAAGAGCACTGAGACTGGTACACAGCTTTCTGCATCACACACAAGGACAGGTTGAATGATGCCCTGGGTAACCTGATGTCATGCTTGATCTAGCAGTTCACAACCATGCCCATGGTAGGGGTTGGAACTGGATAATCTTTGATGTCCCTATCAACCTAAGCCATTCTATGATTCTATGAAAGCTTGCCTGTGGATTGTCAGAAGAGCAGTGAACATCAGGAAAATGTATCATGGAAATATCCATGGGGCTGAATGAAGTGTGGAGAAAGCATGGGGTCTTATGCAGAAGTCTGCCTCCACTGCAAGAGGGCAGATGGGAAGGGTCATGAGGAGAATTTTGTCATGCATGCAGGGCAAGGAGCTGATATTTTACTTTTGGCAGCATTGTGAATGGTCCCTGGCTCATGAGCTCTGCCAGCAAAGGGACACGTGAGCACAGCGTCCAGAGGAGATGGATGGCTGGTTTTCCTTTAGATTTGCTGTCTGCCTGTCCTTTGTGCTCTCTGATAGATTTGGGTTTGAGTCATTGCTGCCAGTATGAGGTTTCTGTCTGTTTTATGACTCCATTTAGTACTACCTTACTCGATATATCTTTCATATCTATAATGTTAAAATAAGCAGTTACAAATTTACCCAACAGATGACAAATACCTTTCTCAAACATTCCTCTCATTGCAAAGAAATTGCTTGTGATTGTAACCATTGGTGCAGAAGACCTTGCTAACTGCAGATGATTCCTTTTTTTTTTATATACAAACTTCTGGTTTGTTTACTTTAACAGAAGTACACTATGAAGATGATGGAAGTGCTGAAGTGGAGACATTCTCTAAATCTTGGTAATTGGAGTACTTATGAAAATTCCCGTGAGCCACCTTCCATCTTCAGCAGGCACAGCAGGACTAGGGCCACCCCTTCAGTTGCTTCTCCACCCTGCAAAAAGGAGAAAAATATAGGTGTGTTACAGCCACCATATTTCCTCTGTCTCTTAACAACATTCTCCAAGATTATATATCTGGTTAGATAATATAAATATTATATATCCATGTGGATAAGCAGTATATATGCTGTTTTTAGACCCCCTGTTTGAATTGTCCCAGATTTGAAACTCAGCAAGGTCAGTAAGCTCTATTCACACACTTGAAAATCAGTCTAGAGATTGCCAATGAAATAACTTATTTTTAATGTTTCTTTATCCGTTAAAACTGACTCTTTAAAACTGTTCCCACAACTTCCTCCTTCTCTCTTCGCAGCAAGCTTAGTGGCATGAAATCTATTAGCTTTTCCAGCGTAGCAGAACCTGTCAGCTTCACTTTGGTTTCTATTGGGGAAACAAGGCTGGAAGCAATGCCTTTGGCTGTATGTCTGAGGAGCAGGTACACAACGTCCAGCTCCTGGACAAGCATGAACGAAGGGCTGGCCATTTTGTGGAGCTGCACAAAGCAGATAGCTGGAGCTCAAATCCCCATGGATCGTCACGTTTCTCAACAGGCGTTTGTGAAATGGTCAGAGCCTAGAGGGTGATCTTGGAGTGACTCCAACTGCTCCATTTTGCACTGGTTGTTTGGCTGGATCTATGCGTCCTGAGAAGCCATATTGCTACTACAATGTCTCTTTCAATTTGTCCTTTTTTTGCATTCTGTTCAGTACACGTAATATCAGATAGAATCAAACTGATGTAGAACGGATTGCAGGTGTGATAAACACATCCCAAGGAGAAGAGGAGCACAAGTGTTGTGAAGGCATCATGCTGGCAGCAAGTTTAGTCAAGCTGATGTGAGATAAAATGGCAGGAAAACATCAGAACAGAAATGTGAAGAGTAAGAAATAAGCTTACATCTTCCAATACTGAGATGAGGAGAAAAAACTTGCACATAAATGACTAGTTAAAGTTAATATAGCTTGATATAGCACTCTGCTTTAAATCAACTCAGAAATTCCCATCTACACGTGCTTCAAGATCTTTTTTGAAACACACTTCCTGAAATCATTATGTCTTTAACTAATAAACCAGCCAACTTACCTGAAGAATTATCTTCAGTCTTTTTTGTACTAAATGTTTGTTTTCTCACTAGTTTGCTGCCAGTAGATTGTATATTTCTTTCTACAGCAGACTTTCTTACATTTTATATTACATTATTTTGGCACCTTTTATTATACTGATGTTTGCAATTTTGAGTTCTGTTTAACATTTTCTCTGACTGTCTGGCTCTTTCTGTGGCAAGCTCTATGAATTATTTACTTTCCCATCTCACATCTGGGGTGATGTTAAATATTTGAACTGCGATGGAGCCAGGAGGCCTCATCTACCTGGTGCAAGGCCAACGGTGCCCAAATTCCTTGTCATGGCACACAGTTAATCCTGATTTCCTGCCTTGATGAGTCATCTGAATGCATGCATGCAGACTCATTTTCCTCCACAAAATCACTGACTACACAAGCACAAAATTACAGACCTTCCCATTTTTGGGAGACCTTCACAAGATACTCAGAGGCAGGCCATAGGCTAGATGAACCTTCTTGATTGGCGAGAAATCAAATACAAATTACAAACAAGGCATGTGGTGTATGTAATGGTAGCATGATTCTGACTTGCATGATCAAGCGCAAACTCTGGCTATCATAGGACTATGTAGACATAGAATCATAGAATGGCTTGGGTTGGAAGGGACCTCAAGGATCATCAACTTCCAATCCCCCTGCCACAGACAAGTTGGAAACGGTTAGATCAATAACTAGATCAGGTTGCCCAGAGCCCCATTCAACCTGGCGTTAAACACCGACAAGGTATCCACAGCCCCTCTGGGCAACCTGTTCCAGCTCCTCACCACTCTCTCAATAAAAAACTTTCCCCTAACATCCAATCTCAATCTCCCTTCCTTTAGTTTAAAACCATTCCCCCTTCTCCTATCACTATCAACCTTTGTAAAGTTGATTTCTCTCATGTTCATAATCTACCTTTAAATATTGGAAGGCCGCAATGAGGTCTCCCTGCAGCCTTTTCTGTTCCAGACTGAACAAGCCCAATTACTTCAGTCTGTCTTCATAGGAGAGGTGCTCCAGCCCATGAATCATCTTTGTAGCCCTCCTCTCAACCCTCTCCAAATACTCCACATATTTCCTATGTTGGGGACTTAGAAGTCTACAATAGAACAAGATCGCTTATCAAAATAGGCAGGAAATTCAATATACCATCTCACCATCTTCTTGCAGCCATATCCCATGGAGCACAGATCTCAACCTTTTACTGCCAGGACTGAAGAGGAGACATTATTACATTCTGCTTTACTCCTAGATTATACTGTGCAGCCTCAAAAGACAGACTAGTCTTCCATGCTCCTTCCCAAGTAAATCCCCTGTTGTCCTGCCAGTCAAAAAAGTGTAACTCCCTATAGAAAGCAGCAGCAACCAGAAGCAAAGACTGATCACACTGCTTACAGCCCAGATCTCTGCCACAGGCAAAAGTAATTGGTGACATGAGTACACCTTATTATCTCTGACATTTGTCATCACAGTCAAAGTCCAGAGTGGTGTGGTGTCTATCTATTTTCAAAACTTCAGGTCTTTTGTCTTTCTCGACTTCAGTTGCATTCAGAAAACAATAGAATTTCTAAAAGTGGTTTTAGGATTGAAGGCAATGGAGAAGCAATGCCAAGAGAGCCACAGATTAGTTTAGCCCTGCTCCAGCCTCCTCTGAGTTTGAGATACAATCAATCTTTGTCTATAAAGAACTATACTGAACTATAAACTCAGCAAAAGGATTCTTAAAAGCTTAGTCATTAAATTTACTTGGATTTAATTTCAGTAACTGTGATGAATTGTATAACTGTATAGTAATTGATATTCTAAACTCAGTGGGCAATGATCATATGAAGAAGAGCTCTGAGACTGAAATTAAAATGGCTATTTCTTTCTTTTTAAGATAAATGGTGACTATACTGAAAACACTGGCTTAGTGACTAACTTCTATGCTATCCATTAGCTGCTCCATGAACATAAAGGGAAGATTTTTTCTCTATATTTTTTTCCTCTCTCCCTGTTTTTAAAGAATCCCAAAACAAGAATACTTAAAACTGGGAATATTTACTGCATTCTGAATGCTATATTATGTCATTTTATTGATGCTGAACAATAACCTGTTCTCTGAATATTCTCACTAAAATCATTGGGATCATTTCTGAAGTAAAGATATTTTGTTTAAAGAAGAATATCAAACCATAACTCATTAAAACAGAAAGAAAAAATGAATATAATTTTTATGACTTCCTGTTGGATAAGTTTTATTTTTATATTCCTAATACAACGCTTGCAGAAGGTGCTTAGGTTTTAAGACATCTATGGAGAATCATTAAAATGACAAACACTAACAAAAGGTAAGAAAAGTAGTTATTAAAATTTGAGAATATTGAAATTCATATTGATTAACAAACTAATCAGAGCATACATGAATCATTACATATTTCAATTAAAATTCTGATGTTGAGATACTAATTTTTATTTAATAGGCTTGAAGTAGTAACAGATCCTGAATCAAAGAAGCTCAATATTGCACGTTATAGTATAATAATATTTGGCTTTAAAAATTCACTTCAAAATAAATTAACAAAATGTAGACACATAAAAATAATTTTAGGCAGATATCTTTTTGGAGACACCTTTTATTTCCTTGTTCTGAAACCAAAGGCCTTTGAAATGAACAAATAAGCCTCACAAAGATCAATAACATATAACTGACACGGTAGAACACTATGGTAAAATTGGGATGCTGATGTAGAATATTGGAGACAGAACTTCCTCACTAAAGCAATGACAGCATTTTACATATGTTCAGAAGATTAGATTGATCTGGCAGTCTTAAAAACAATGATAAGTATCTCTCTACAAACAGACTGTAATCATATGGAAAAATCTAATATAAAAAGTTGATGTGATTATCTGCAGAACTATGTTCATAGAGACAATGCACAAGACTTACAAAAATGTCTACAAAATGTAGTAGTATAACACACCATGTCTTGACATTAGGTTTTGCTCTGATGATAAGTAGTCTTGTTCCATATTTAGGAACATAAGATCAAAATCCTAAATTCATCAGAACTAAATATACATTTATCAATACTGGTTAGCTACATCAGTCTTTTGCTGTGACTAAAAAGTGTTTTTTCAAGTTAGAAGAACCTTTTCTCTTCATGGAAAGCGGTCTGAACCTCCAGAGTCACTTTGTGACATAACCACCCAAAAAATATTTCTCACTATTACCATAACCTCAGTGTGCCCCTCTGTGGAAACATACCAAGCAGGTACCTGCTGCCCGTTTATCAAATAGGGAATCAGAACAGAAGATATTCTTCCTCACAGATTCAAATCCAGCTTCCTGTTTACAAAACACTATTATCAGGGCTTCAGAAAACAAAGAAAACTCAGAATCACAGAACGCATTCAGTCACTTCATCAAAACACATTAAGAAAATAAAATGTGTTTAGACAGCAAGTTTTTTTTTAGAACTTACTAGAAAACCCAGCCTGTGTTGTTCTTTCCAAACAAGTAGTCAAGGGAAAAAGCTCCACAAAATCCTTGCAGAACAGAAATGAGCTCTTCAGCCAGCTGAAATGGAAATTTAATCAAATACCATCTATCAGCATAATTTATAATAACACTGACTCCTGGCTACTGTTTTTTTTTAACATTAGCTCCAGAAGAGCTGTTTATTCATAGGAAGGCTGTGAAACAATAAATAACTCCAGAACCTTCTTTCTTTTCAGTAAAGACAGCACTAAGACTCTCCATGCTTCTGAGAAAAACAAACAAGCAAACAAACAAAACTACAACAACAATTCAGAAAGAATAATTAGAATTTACAAAAAGTCCTCAGTATCATCTAAATTTAGAGTATCACACTGTTATCTCACTCGCATACTTTATTTCTCACCTGTTAGATTATACTTGCTGGGAACACAGCCAAGGAACAACTGCTGGCATTGTCACTCCTTGTAAGGAGCAGCATTACAGACATAACTTAGAAAAGATGGTGACTTTTTTTTTTTTTTCACTTGGAATGGAAAAATATCTTAGAAGCTATTGAAGAGAAGACAAATTAACTGAGAACTTAATCCACTGTTTTGTTCTTTGGAAATGGCTAAATCTAATAACCGTGAAGCATTGCTATGGATGTTCAATATCTTGCTCAAGAAAATATCTATCAAATAGATTGCATCTGGAGTCTCTCCACTACAAGCGAGTGTTATGAGCAAATTTTGAGGAGATGTGGCAGGCACTAAAGGAAATGCTAAACATTTTTTAATACAGTATTTGTCCTCTGAACATGGTGCAAACAGCTAAGTTAATTAAAAACTTTCTAAATATGGCATGTCTGGAAGTGGAACAAAAGGAGTCTAGTTTCGCTTGTGATTCAGCCTCTTATTGTTCCTGTAATGACAGAGAAGGCTACCAAAGGGCCTTGTCTTCTGTACTCAGGCTAGAGGAGCTCTCTGGACAAGAGAGCAGGTTGCCCTTGCATCGAGGGACATCCTACGATACACACCAGATGCTCTAAATGCTACAGCTGACATCACTGGGCTGAAGCAAGCAACAGATATTGAAATAAGACCTGCACTGGTTCCAAGATCCATCTTTTGCCTGGTTCAAGGTGGGATAGAGCTTTAACACTTATTTTAACATATATTGTTCTTAAAGATTCCCCTATATATAATTAAACTGTCAAAAATGGAAAGAATTAAAAATAAAGATAATTCTATTCCTCTACAAATAAGAATCCTCTTTGCAGAATTATCTACAAAATGATTCACATTCATTTTCTGTGTAGAGTATGGCTGGGTTATGCTTGGGTTATGTGTTTCCAGTAGGATTGAGGCAGATTTTCAGCTCTCAACGTGTTTTTAGCATCTTAGCTTAAAAACCTGAAAATCTGGAATGCAAAGGAGGCTCACAATCAAGACACGATCTTACACCATATTGATGACAATATGTATGTAAAGTCTGCACCTCTAAACCTTCAGTTTCAAAACTCAGCTAATCTCACCAGTAAAGGTACGCTGATATAATAGCACAACATTTTTCTAAGAAATACGTAGCACAGATAGTGGCATCATAGTCCTGGGCAAGAAATTTAAAAA
>NW_011119649.1:9805-10342 GCF_000146605.3 Meleagris gallopavo
AAGGAAAACCAAAAAATAATCTTTTCAAAACAATTATTTAAAATATATCTATCTCCATGTTTACTATGATTTAACATTAACAACTTGCTGTCATTATTATATTTGGATCATTTTTAAGATTTCCTAAGCTGCCTATGTAAAGCCACGTGAGGATGGAAAAGTTTGTAATTTCTGAATATCTTGTGCATTTCTTATCTCTGTAAATAGAGTTGCTTTTGCATATAGTCCCATAGTTACTTTTTTAAATTACACTCCTCAGTGTCCACTCGCAAATGTCTCTGCTTCAAGGCAGTTAGGCACTCAGATGCTCTATAAAGATTATTTGTCAGAGATAAGTACTTCAGAAGGCTGTAAACAAGCTTCAGATACAACATAAATGCATTGCTGTTACAAATACTTTGTCTTGGTGAATTCTTGGCTCCAGTAAAGTCGCTGGGAATTTTGCCATTAACCTGTCTGGGCCTGCATTTCATCTATTTATTCCGTTTTATTGCAGGACCGCTGGGAACATTAGCACATCCCCTGGTGGGGGAAAAA
>NW_011119649.1:10360-12007 GCF_000146605.3 Meleagris gallopavo
AAAAAAGAGCTAATGGTTAATGCACAGATCTCCATCTCAGAAGCCTCTTGCAACCAACAGCACTACATCCTAACTAGCATGACTGAGTGGCTGTGAAGGCTGAATATCGCCTCCCAGATCAAAAAGTCCTTCTCCTCAGCATCCCTGGAGGGTAAATCTCTGCAGCAAATCCAGGAGGTCCTAAAATCCTGTGGAAAGATGAAGTCCATGATTCTACAGCAGCCAATCTGGAGGTCTGCTCTTTGGTCAGGACTCAAGTCACCGCTTCTTTAGTTCTGCAACAGTCCTGCTTTTACATCATAAATGTCAGACAACACAGTTCTACTGCATGGCTTGTTTACTTCAAATATAATAATTTACTCAAAAGCCACAAAAAAATAAATTTCCCCGAAGATACTTATTTAAATTAAAGCATTTTCTACAGAACAGATCCTTAAATTAGAAAATAAAATTGCATGCAGGCATAAAGTTGACATTTCAGTTTAATTAGGAAGACTATTGTACAAATACTTGTTGATGATACCAAAACAAATCTGACTCCAAACTGCTGGTAATAATGAAATTAAAATTAAGTGCACAGATGAGGCACTATGTTAAAACTTGGACTGCTCTTCACCAATTCCAATAAGCAAAATTTGTCCCTGTACAGAAGATCAATAAACGGTTCATATATCAACATGCACCACCTGAGGTCCTGCTTCATATAGTAGACGGGGTTCTTGTATTAAAATTCAGAATGAGAGCACTTGAGTCAGTATTACTGAGATGTTAAAACCCTGTACTGGTGCTTTACACTTCTACAGAGGAAAATTATATTCTCACTGATAAATTATTCTGTGACCTATATATGACAAGCTTCAAAAATAAGAAAAAAAGAAAAAGTTACCATAAAATGGGAAACAAGAAGTGAACAGGTCTTATGCTGAACTCCTGGAGAGGGATGGATTTCCTTCACATAGAACAATTTATTTTACACTTACTTCAGACAGGAACTCTTCATGTCAAATTAACATGCTGAAAATGTATGGATGCATCCAGAAGAGTGATGCTATGTCACATTAGAAGGAATTCATTGAGCTCAATTCAATTAGAAAATGAAATTGTACCAGCAAATATCATAGTGGCATTCATCCATCTCATCATGTGTTGCTTCCTGAACAAAGATATTTAGAGGATCGGGGTGTAAAAGACAGAGAACATTGGTTATCAGGTACTACAGATCTTTAGAATTCAAGGTCCATTTCTAACCCATGTGTTCAGAAATGTAACGTTTAGCTACATAGCCTATACTCCTCATTTAGCTCCTGTGGAGGGACAGATACCTCTAAATGGAGCTTCGCTCTCCTCCATTCAAACACCAACCCTAAATGGTACTTTGTGCTTGGGTTTCCCCATGGTGAGGAGAACAGCTGGGGCTGGCAGGAGAGCAGGTCCTATCTCACCCATCATTTCCCTGGTCATGGACTTGAGTCACCACACAGTGGGAAAAACTATTTGCCTGGCTAATAAATGATCAAAAACACACACAGTGAACACCAGGGAGTAGGTCATGACTGTTGTCCCCAAATTTGCCCAGGTCAGTGTTCATGGTGCTTTGTTTCCAATTTGCAGTCAACAGCTGAGCTCTGGATAACATTCAAAAAAAAA